>NW_009718921.1:0-15014 GCF_000703405.1 Apaloderma vittatum | reverse complement strand
CTGTCGCTTCCTCAGCCCGGAGACCTCGGGCCTTATTTTAAGAAAAGCCGGTTACCGCCCCCTTAGGCCCTGCTTGGCGCAGAGCCCTCCTCCCTTGACGGTTCACTTAAACTAAATATAACCCCCCCTCCCCTCGAAAAAAATTCCCAGGCCGTGCGGCAAAAAGCTTGCCTCGGTCAGGCTGAGCATTTCAGCGCCTTTCCCAGTGGCCTGACAGCAGGTAGGCCCCTGAGAACCGACACTGCTGCCTGGCTTCTTCTGGCATCAGGAGGCATTTACTGGTGGTGCTGAGGAAAGGAGTAGTAAAAAACATTATACTAACTGGAACTTAGAGCGTTGCCCGACTACAAAACTTTTTACGGTTTTCAAGGCAGTTTAACCCTTGGGAAAACAGCAGTATTTGCGGTTAATGAGTTCATCGTTATGCTTTTAATGGTTTAGGATGTGGTGGCTAGAAAGCAAACGGTGAGTTGGTTGTGTTTGTTTCCGTTCTTCTGAAGTAACGCGTCTGTTTTAACAATGTCTAAAGTATGTTTTAAAGGTGTTTAAAGTACACCTGGCAGGCACTGAGCTCTGTGTGAACTTAAAAGTGGTTTCTGTCACTGTTATAGAAGGTCCTTTGGTGACTGAGGCAAAGAAAACCCCCTCAGATCAAAGCATTACAAAATAAAGTGCCTGTGTGGTTTTTTTTCAGAAGATAACAGATTCTTGCTCACACCCTGTACTGTGAAACTCAAGATCTTGTACTCGCCATGTGATGAAAATAAAATTCTTATGGGTAGTGTTGTGTATGTATGGAAGGATTTCTTTTGTCAGCTGTTTTGTGTCCTTGAATGTCATTATTTTTCACTGGACTAGGCTATGTTTCTGTGTGATTTGTTTACTAGGTTTTCTCAGTAATTAAAATGTGATTAAAAGAGAATATAATTGGTTAGGAACAGAGAGACAATTCACATCTAAACCTTAGCCTGCAGGGACCATTGAAAAATGCAAAACTAAACAAAGAACAAATAATTTGGAAAACACATAGCTTGCTATCTGTAGAACTGAGGTGCTCATAAGCAATGAAGAATAAAGGGTAAAAAAAGAGAAGCAGAAGAGAAGTGTAAAAGGTATGCCAGCTTGAAACAGGAACCACAGATGAAGGGGTTTTACTTACGCTGTTGAAAAGGTTTCTTTCTACAATTTATTTTTATTTCACATGTGCATGATTTGAAGCCATTTCAGTTTGGACATCTTCTCGTTCGCCCAGCTTCTGGACAGGTAAATATTTCTAATGCTGACACCTGGAAACTAGAGAGGCCCAAACTTTCGATCCTTTTCTCAGCAGTAATACAAAGGCTAAAACACTACCCTTTATAGTACCAGCTAGTTCTAAAGCCCATTTTTAGAGAAGTCACAAAGGTCTTTAAGCATCTTCACCTGCAGTGCAGGTACTAGAGACAACATATTAAAAATTTAAGCAAAGTTCAGCAAATTTGGCAGCCACAGCATCTTGAGAAAGGCAGGAGCTTTAGGCAGCTCCTGTTGAACTTGGTGTACGAGTCCCTGCTTTGTGTAAAGATAACATAGAGGAGGTGGATTTTCCTTCTTGGGGAGGCAGAATTTCCCAGGCGCTGCTTGGTTTCTGTATTTGTAAGTTACGTTTTGTTGGTTGGTTTTCTGCTGCTCATCCCTTAGCATCCCTTAGCTCACTGCTTGCTGGCAGCTGAAGGAAAGCAAACTGGAGAGGTGACTGCCCTCAGCTTGCTTCAGCTGGTAATTATTACGGTGGGAAGAATCTGTCAGGTAGGGCGTTTAAAGTTAACCTAACCCACGCATCATGGAAGGAGAAAAGGAAGATGTTTAAGTGGATGAGGGAGATGAAGGGCTCTGTAACATTCAGTGGGGGGTGGTGACAGGAAGCTGGCAAGAGTGGCCTGTTCAGCCAGTGCTGGGGAGGAACCTTGTGACACCTGCCCTCCTGCATCTTTCTTTTGTCTAAAGGTAAGGTCCAGTGACTTCTCTTCACCATGCGAATGATGCTCTTGCTTAATTTGCATCTAGGCTGCCCCCCTTTGATCTTCTGTTTCTGAATTCCTTCCCTCTGTCCAACACTGGGATTTATTTTATCCCTGCCAGTCACCCACCAGCCCACGTCTCAGGCTCCAGTCATTTGGTGTTAATGATTTTTACTCATTTTCAAACTTTTTTTGTGTGTGTGTGAACATGGACTATTTTCATGCGTTGATTATATTTCTCCTGCACTGTCTGCTTCTTTATCTGATTTCACGTAGGGTCAGTCGTGCCAGTCCTCAGTATTGGCTCACCCTTTGCTTTCCATTCACTGATCAGTCACTGCAAGAACCTGGTGGAGCATCTGACAGTCATGGCCAGTGCTTCCTAGTGCAGATGAGTGCCTCCTGCAGTGACTGGTAAGACACACACATAGGATTGGACTGTAAATCTTCTCATCGTCCTCTTCAGTTCACACCTTCTATCCTTTTTTCCATGCCTTGTCTTCGCACTTCTGTGCTTGCCACTGAAATTGTAGCTGCTGGAGTTCTTCATCAAGTCAGCTTCTTCTGTGCTTCTTGACCTGTCAGCTGTCCTTGATACCTCTGGCAGTGTCACAAAAGTGTCTAATTGTTATTTTTGTTATGCCATTTGAGTATTTTATCTTTCCTGAGATTTCTTCTGTGAATTTTTTGTGTTGGTTCTCTTTATTTCCTCTACACTTTATCTGAGGATACCTTTGTGCAAAACCAGAAATTCAGCTGATGTTTTTTTGCAGGAGACTCACAAGTCTGTATCTGCACATCCCACCTGTCATTTCCTGCCTCCTGTGGAAGGGCACGATTGTTTCACTGATGTACTGAAAATGCACCTCTGCGTTTTTTTCTCACCATTTTCTTTTGCTATTACTTGTGTCAATAATTCAGGTGCTGTCTTTGAGTCAGAATTTTCCCTCTTGATGTGTTTTAGCTTCCTGATTATTTTTGTGTAGCTGCTCTGTAGTGCAGCCTTTCTTGTTTGTGCATGTACCTCAAATACTCGGCTCCCAATGCCTGATTCTCTGGTTTGTCTTAATTCTACCCATCCAGAAAGTTGTTACCTACATCCCTTACCCAGCTATATTTATAGTCCCTAGCAGTTAAAACTGGCAACATTGTTGGAGTTTGCTCTTTGATACAAAATGTTTTAAGAGAAAAAGTGGGGTTGCAACAGAGTAGTGGTGACTGACAATGGCAAATACATTTGTTCCAGAGTTGGAGCTTACTGATTTCCCAAAGAATCTGCTCAGTTATGGAATATTATTTTTTTTCATAACATTGTGAGAGCTGAATTTTAACTAGGCATTTACCAGAAGGCCTCTGATACATATGCATACACAAAAATACATATATTGGGTGCGGGTGTCTGTGTGTAGATACACATATTGGTCTTGCATAATGTATGTCATTCCTTTGCTACTGAAGTGTTGACATTCCATACGTGTTCACCTTAACCTGCAGTCTGCTAGCCCACAGGCAAGGGAGTTATCAAATCACTTGAGTGCCAAATGGGATTTAAATTGTTGGTTTATGCAAGAGGTTCAGTAACCGTGGAATGAACAGCTATTGATGTCCATGTTGTAGGCTTATCTCTTAGTTGTCACAAGTGGTATGTAAAGCTGTAGCACTTAAAATATTTGGAAGATGCTAATTGCCCCCGTGTTCACTATTCCTATACTGTCAGATTTTTTTCACTGTCAAAACTGTGCATAAACTGACTGTGCTAATGGGTCTGTGTTAATGGGCATGGCATGCTAGACTTCTTATAATTAGACTGAGACTTCATTTCTGTAAGTTTCTAAATAGGATTAATTATGTGGAACTGAAAATCTGAAAATTTGAGTGTGATAAATACCTCTTGACTTGTCCTACCATACTGCACAGTTTAGTGCAACATCTCTCTCTTGCATTGCTTTCCCTTACAGTACAAAAGAATCAGTCTAAGTCACAGCAATTGTAAATTGTGAGTCCTTCATACTAGTTGAAATTTTGAATGTTGTTTGTCAGGGATCAGCAGAAATCCCTTTAGTTTAGGAGAGCTGTATCTTAAATATCCTGCTTTCTTAGACTGACCTGTTAAAATAATCTTGGTTTTATTAAAATAAGTACTGAGTACTGACCAGTACTGTAAGAGATAGTTATAAAGAAAAATAATTCAGTGATAATACCTTGCATGAGTCATTAATCATGAGTCATGATCAGCAGACAGTGATGTCCAATTTGTTTTCTAATCCCACACTTGCTGATGCTCTTTATTACCATAGTGATAATATTAAAGAGCTGTTAATGCATATAACCACACAGTCGAAAATGACAGACTCTTTTTTCAGTGGAATAAAATTTCCATATCTTTAGTCTGTTTTGCTCTGTACATTTTCTGACATAAGAAGTCTAGGTAGTATGAAAGTGATCAAACAAGTATAATTTGGCAGGGAGTTAGGTTAACATAACAGTCTTCTTTTTTCCTTTTTTTTTTTTGCTTTCAAGCCAGTCGTTGTGGCTTCATATCTAGTCTGCCTACTTATGAGGTTTTGGGAGGCTTTGTATTTATTAAAAATTGGGACCAAATTGTTCAAGCTACACTTTGCAAGGAGAGCCATATCCATGTTTTTGATGTTCGCTCTTCCCTGAGCAAAACCTAGTAGCTGGATGAAAAGTTTTATTTCATGAATATATGTTGGGGAATGATGACGGAGGTGTTAGAGAAAATGGAAGGCTATTTCTCTTCTGAGAGTCTGAATATAAAAAGAATCGTTCAGCTGAGAAATGAGCTTCAGAAGCCTGTTGTCACTCTTAAATAAAATTTTACCAAGAGAAGTGATTTTAAGAGCTTTGAAAGGTGGTGGCTGAAGTGTTGTAGCCAGCATTAGAATGAGCATAGATTGAGGACATATAGATTCATACAGGCCTTACTGGTTTCTTTGTGTTAAACTTCTGAGATAGTGCTGTGTTGGTGGATGCAATGAGGCAGGACAGATATGAATCTGCTGGCACAGGTTGCTCTTCAAGATTTCCTGGTGCACACTCCTCTGCATTCTGTAGTTTGGCTGCTGTGCAGACTCCTCCTCTGTTTTGCTGAGGATTATACTTGCCCCAGCGGAAGCATGTTCCAGTTGTGTAGGATGGTACGTGCAGAGACAAGATGAGTCTTCACCTGGCAGGACTGTTCATTGCTTTCCTTATAAGCTAATTGTGTATGGGTGTTTTAATGTGTGTTTGCTTGTTCATGTGTATGTAACAAATGCCTTAACAATTAAGATGCCCTGAACACAGCATAAAGTATAGCTATCACCAACTTCTGTCTCAGTGAATGTGTTCGTGTTCTGGGTTCACCTTAGAAAGACATGCCAGGAGTTTCTTGCCAGTTTTGAAAGACTCTTTGTTTCTGCCAAATATGATTAAGAAACAAAGGTGGTCTTTTCCCAGTTCTCAAAAAAACTGAGCATCTGCTATGTCTTCTGAACAGCTGTATCCATTAAAAAGGGGATTGGGTCAAAGCTAGGACTAGACTAGCAGATTGCAAGATTTGAATATAACAAAACTTTTTTCTGAGTCCTGTGGGGTTTTTTTTTGATTCCCACTCTAAGTGGCTTCTAAGATGACTTCTTTTTCAGATCAGCTGTCTCCAGTTCAGGCTTTACCCCACTTCCTTCAGAACGTTTGTAAACTACTTTAACAGACCCTTTTCCAAACTAAATAAAATAAGGCAGAAATGCACATCAAGAATAATATTTGATAATGACTTTCTTGTTATTTCCTGATATACATTGTAGAGTATTCCTCCACAGTGATGGAATAAGTCATGGATGTGCTGGTACATAGAAAGAGTTTGCCAGTATTACATACTTGTATTAAAGGCAAATGTGATGCTCAGTATGTAATACTGTTGTGCACTTCCCCTTCTTCACTGTACTGCACAGGTTCTGGAGCTCTGTGTCCAAGTGAGATCAGTTCAAAGTGCTACTGGAATAACTGGGAAAAGCTTATATATACCAGGGGCTAGGCAGACTAACTAGGTGTAAGATGGAGTGTGATAAATGTGTTAATGGAATTAGTTGACCCGGGATGGATGACAATATAGGAATGATCTTCAGATCTTAATTTTCATGTTCCTTAAGTATTTTTCTCAGAAAGGCCTTACTGTAATAGTTGCTTACAGAAAATCAGGAAAACCAGATCCTGAAAACTAAGGGTTTGGATAGGACTTTTTTCTCCAGCATGGATGTGGAGTTTGGGTATTTTTTTTAGGGAGGAGGGTGAGGAAGGGTTTGGAAAATTAGTAGAGAGTAACTTGGTGTAATGAAATATATGTGAGCCTTACTACAGTTCTTAAACCTCTTTCATGTTCTGCACACAAATACTTTTGGGTGATTTTTGCAAGAAAATATTTTAAAATATGCTAATTTCTAGCCTAACTATTAAAATTACTTCATAAAACTTATTCTTTTAACTTTGTGAGAGTAGATTCAGACTAAAAATTTTGCAAATACAGTTTGCAGTGATTTCTGTAGACTTTCATGATTGTATCACCCTTGTATCAGTTTCTGCTGGCCTGCCTCCCTCTCTGTCAGAAGACTGAGGTAGATTGCAAATGGAATTTCCTGATTATTTTCCCCCCTCCTCTATTTATTTCCAGAAATGGCTGTTTCTCTGTACAGGAACTTACTTCAGAGTACGAAGGAAAGGATACTACAGCAGCGAAGGGTGTCACTGTATAATGATGCTCATGGCTATGAGGAAGAATTGATAAAGAAGAAACTTCAGCAGTTTGCTGGTGGATCCATCAACCTATCCAAAGAAGACGGTGGCATTGGAATACTTACTTTGAACAACCCAAAGCTTATGAATGCCTTTACAGGTATTAATTAGTTGATGGGATTGCTAGTTGCTTGGTTGGTTGGTTGTTTTTTATTCCTTCAGTTACCCGTTTTAGCATTTTGCCTAAACAAAATAAAACACTATGCCTTACCATTCCTTAGTTAAAAGAATAAATGTTTTAAGTTTTGTTCAGATGTGCAGCAAATGCCCACTGTCCTGCATAGTGGCTTTGTCATAAATGTCATAAGAATATAAGTAATTCTGACAGAACGTGCCTCGCTGCCTTTTTTTTTTTTGTTTTGGTTTTTTCAGTCTGCACAATTTTGCTACTGTGTTCTTGTATCTCCTTTCATGTTGTTGCTTCTGCTCTGGAAGCATATTGGGTATTTTATGGGGATGAGAAGATGCTGTCTTTGTTTCGTAGGTTGTGTAGAAAGGATGGGGTTGCTTCTTTGTTCTTTACCTAAAACCTTCCCTGTAACTTAAGCTTCTATAATTTTGTCTTTTCCAGTCACCCAACCTGGCTTCAATTTTCCTCTTCATTTGCCTGATGTCTTAAATGTCAATGACTGGTTAATTAAAGCTTAGACGAGTTGAGTATTTTCAACTTTTGCAGATCAGGAATCTACTTAAAGAGCTTTTACACTGGACAATACTTAGCTAGCAAAGCCAAGTGCCCTATTTTGTTAATCTTGCATTATGAGAGGCTTTTGGTCTCCAAGATAGATATATGTACTGTCTCTCCTTAACTATCTAGAATATTCCAATCTGTGCTGTTCTCTTCAGACGTAAGTGACACAGGTTCAGGGTCTGTATCTGCCTGAACTGGAGCTGTGTATAAGCCTTTACTTTAACAATGCCTTTATCTCTTAATATTTAGAAATTAATACATTTGTGTCATCTTGTTCATTTCTTTTTTGCTGTTCTGTTTTCCTGCCCAGTTCTCACTGTTCCTTTACTGCCAGCAAATAACGTTTGCAACCCACTAGCAAAGCACAGAGCTGTTTACATGAGGAGTGTCAATCTGCTCCTTCCACTAATGACTGTTAGTTTCTAATAGAGCAACAGGGTTAGTGATAATGCACCTAGCTGGGTCTGCCATTTCTTTTTTGTTTCCTTTTAAAAGCTCGTGTAAAAAATTATTACCTAACTTGAGAAATTGTAGCTAAAAGATGTTAGCATGGGGATTGTCCTTCTGAATGCCTCCCTGTCAGCATACATGTTATTATACAGTCATAATTACATTGTTGTTTCTACTTTTTCTGCAGAAAAAGGTACAGGTTGTAGACTGTGTGCTCGTAGCTTATTTGTTGTGGAAGTTGAAAGGGGCATGAAAAATGAGATGTAATAGCAAAAGAAGAAAGGACAAATAAAATCCAGTCTGCTGTGGAGATCAGATGTAATACAAGTCAAATTGCCTAAACTAAACTTCCTTAGAAACTTACAACTATGTTCTCTGATTTTTAGGTGCCTGGCAAAAGGGGCTCTGAACTGATTTGTTGAAGTGCTGAGCAATTGCAGCTGCTATTTAGGCCACTGGTCACTGTAATTTGACTATAGAAAGTGCTATATAATGTTAATGTACTGAAATCATATCACACATCTCGAGCGCCCAAAATTAGCAGATATTTTTTCTCTTGCTCAGTTAGTGGTCTGGAAAACAATCTCTTTTCACCTAATAGGACTTCCGTGAAAATAAATTATTAGTGTATGTGAATTAGATGCTCTAGTAGCAAAGAGGAGCTACAAAAACCTGTGAGGAAATTAATAGTTCTTTGTTGCAAACCGTGATTAGCATATAGCCAATGAGCCATAGGATCGGGCAGTTCTGGTTTACAGTAGTTTGTAAAGCCCTGAAGAGAACAGTACTCCATTTTGCTAGGGTAATAACCACAAAAATTTCCTCTGGAAAGCCTTAGTATGGCAGTTCAAGAGATTGCTGCTTCTTTCTACTGTGCACCTCTACTAGAGGCTTTTTTTGTTATGGGAGGGAAGGTAGAAGCAGAATCACCCTGACCCCTTGGCTGCTGTGGTGGATGGTATGGCATATTAATTTATACTGGTTTTCATTTCATTTTAACATTACTGTCTGGAAACTGTAGTTACTGAAGAACTAGCAAGTACTTGATGTTTTTCTTTTTGTTGTGTGTCAAGTAATACTCTTCAGGGGAAGTATGAAAAGGGGGACGATGCCACTAAATTGCCCCAGCAGGACCTGGTTGAATTCATCAGTCAGAGCTTGTAAACAAGCCCCCCTCAAATAAATTTTGTTGATTCTCTCTCTCAGAGCTTCTGAGTAGTGGCAGATGTGAGTTTATATATACATACACGCTTCCTTTAGAAAGCTGCAAAACATCATTAAACTGTTGAGAGACATCCTATTTACCAGGCATTTACTTTACACAGCAGCTTTTTATCTCAAAGGAATTATGTTTATTCTAAGCTTGAGCAAGTCAGGCAACCAAAAGCAGAACAAAATTGTTGGTAAATTGCTAACGGGCAATGTGGAGGTTGTTATGCCTTTTTTCTTTTCTTAATTGGAATCTGATAGCCACCTGTTTGAAATGGTCTCTGTGGAAACAAATACTAATAATGTCAGTTTAAACCTGGAAGAACCAATTTCAGCAGCCCAACCTCTTGCTGAACTAAAGTTGAATGTAATTTAAAAGAGAAGGGAGCCAGCCTGCAGGAATTAGATAATAATGATAGTATTTTTATTTTCTAGAATTGACTTTAAAACATTTATTCTCAGATTATAATTAAGATGTAAACAAATTAGTCCAAGTAGACATAGTTCTGTGAAGAGCATGAACTTAACTGGTATCAAATACTGAAGGACCAAGACTGGCAGAATGAAGATTTGCTTTAATATTGTGTCTTCATCATTATATCAAAACATCGTGGACTGTATCTGCTGGTAAAATTATAGTTCAATGTTGTCAGTAATGGAAGGGATCCTCTCCCAGCAGGATGGGACAGGCTCTGGCCAATTTCTCTTGTCCCCTGCTGTTGCATGTAACTGGCTCATATGGTTCCTTTTTGTAAACTCTGTTTTGCAGTTAAATAGATTTCTGGCTTGTAACGCTCTGTGGAAAGGCTCTTCAGTACCTCACTGCTTTGACTATTAAAAGAACCACAAACAGTCCTTGTGCTTGACTGGCAACGCTTGGATGCCAGCCCAAATATGTTTCTTCTGAGAAGAATTGGCAAATATGCAAAAAGTGAAATCCTCGGCGTTGATGCACACCTACTTAAACAGTAGCAGCATTTGCAGAAAAGTTATTGTTGAGTGCACTGTTAGGCTGGGAAAGCATTTTTAACCCACAGAAATCTTGTCTAGAATAGAATTATTAAGGCTGGAAAAGGCCTCTGAGATCAAGTCCAATAGTCAACCCAACACCTTCATGACCACTAAGCCATGTCCCAAAGTGCCACATCTATGTATTTTTTTAATGTCTTCAGGGACGGGGACTCTACCACTTCCCTGGGCAGCCTGTTCCAATGCCTCATCACTCTTCCAGTAAAGAAGTTTTTCCTAATATCCAATCTAAACTTCCCCTGGTGCAACCTAAGAGATCTGGATCAATGCGCTGAGGCCAGTTGTTCAACAAGGCCAAGTGCTCGGTCCTGTACTTTGATCACAACAACCCCCAGCAGTGCTACAGGCTTGAGGAGGAGTGGCTGGAGATCTGCCAGGCAGAGAGGGACCTGGGGTGTTGCTGGCCAGCCGGCTGAACATGAGCCAGCAGTGTGCCCAGGTGGCCAAGAAGGCCAGTGGCATCCTGGCCTGGATCAGGAATGGTGTGGCCAGCAAGGGTAGGGAAGTGATTGTGCCCAGCACTGGTGAGGCCACAGCATGAGTACTGTGTTCAGTTTTGGACACTGCAGGGTGAGAAGGACGTTGAAGTGCTGGAGTGGGTCCAGAGAAGGGCAATGAAGCTGGTGAGGGGTCTGGAGAACAAGTTGCATTAGGAGTGTTTGAGGGAACTGGCGTTGTTTTTTCTGAAGAAAAGGAGACTGAGGGAAGACCTTATTGCTCTCTACAGCTGCCTGAAAGGAGGTTGTAGCCAGGTGGGTGTTGGTCTCTTCTCCCAAGTAACATGTGATAGCACAAGAGGAAATGGCCTCAAGTTGCACCAGAAGAGGTTTAGATTGGATATTAGGAAAAATTTCTAGGGCTAGTTCTGCTTCGTATTTTCATTCGTGGCTTGGATGATGAAATAGAAGGTGAACTGCTGAAATTGTCAGATCACCCCAAATTGAGAGAGCTTGCACGAAGATTGTTATTTGGAGCAGAAGAGTAGAATTCATAGTGGTCATGATTAACTGCCACAGAGAGCTCAGGATTGGCAATGTGAAATTCAATGAAAGCAAATGTAATGTGTAACAGAAAAAAAGCATGACAAAATTATAAACACAGAAGGGAAGGAAACTGGTAAAAGTGCTGGGATTTGTTAGTGGATCATAGTCTGGACCTGACAGTGCGGAAAAAAAAGAACCCAATGTCATTCTGGTATATAATATGTAATGTCCACTTAAGTATTGCCCTCCTCAGAAGCATTGTCAGAGTGTGCTATTCCAGTGACTGAGACCAAGCTGAAGGTGAAAGAGCTTGACTGAGCATTCACTCTTGACCTGGTGCTGGGAACTGTGAGGAAAACAAGCAAGAAGGGAAAAAAACCCATCAAAACCTCCTACGTGAGGATAGCTTCTAACAGGCAGTCTCATAACAAGATGACTTCTGTGCACGCGGGCGTAGGGTCAAAAACCTGACACTCTTGGCAGAACAGGAAAGAGCCCTAGAGGATATTAATCTAAAGCACGTTTCTATCTGAAGGAGGTAGGCCTGTCCATCTAAATTCTTGTCAAAGGAGGGCAAAGCTGAGAATATTATCAGCCTTTATGTGGCCTGCTTTTTGAAATTAGTTTCTGTAAATATTTTCTCTTAAGAATATAACTGAGGGTCATAGACATTCAGAGAAGAGCCTTAAGTTAAAGCTGGGTATGCTCAGCTGATGTCGAAGATGCAGTCTAGGATGAGCTCTAGAAAGGGGAGTATCCCGTATGTTTGGGGCCTAGGATATACTTTGTAAAGAAAGCCTTTCTAAAAGGAGTAAAAGATGTTTTACAGAGATTTTTTTTCTCCATTTAAAAGATAAAAGACACATTGCTCTTATTTTCAAATCTATCCTTATTTTCTTTTGGGTGGGTACTTCTAAATGTCTTTGACCTCCAAAATAGTTTTCTCTTTAGCCTTTTGCTTTTTAGGAATCTTTATTAACGTTGATTGTTTGAATCCTGAGGCCACCTTGCACATGATTCTTTTCTGTACTCTGCGAGTTCTTTGGGGAGGGTGAAATGTCTGTAACATCAAAATGACTAGATGGACAAACCTGGATGGATATATAGAAGTTCATGTGTCCTGGATGTATGTAATTGCAAACAAGAGTAAATCAGGTAGGGTTTGTGCTTGTGTGATTGCCTCTTTGCACTTTTTTTTTTTTTCCCTCTGGGCATAATACAAGTATCGTTCACACAGAATAATCCTTTAGAATTTCTGGAAGTGCATCCTTAAGGAAGAAATGTACTTGTGTGCAGGATTTAAGCTGATGCTTTTGGTTGTGTTTTTAAGCCCATCATTTACTAATGGTGATTTGGTTTTGGTGGTGAAAAATGTAACATAAAACAGGATGGTGATAATAATTTCCTGTTAAAAATTTTACTTCTCCCCTCTTGTGACAGGTACTATGATGCTAGAACTTGAGGAGAGGGTAACTGAACTGGAAGACTGGAAGGATGGCAAAGGCCTTATCATCTGTGGTGCAGGAAACACCTTTTGCTCAGGATCTGATTTGAATGCTGTCAAAGCAATGTCCAAATCCCAGGCAAGTAGTGATGCAAATTAAGCTTTTGTAGGAAAATATGAGCTTTCTGATATTCTGAGATCCTCTTCAGACAGAGATGTTGCGCTATGCTTCTGCAATTTTACGTGCAGATGACAGAACAGAGCTTTTAATGGTTGAAAATAATGCTGGTACCCCCTTTAGGCCATGGCTTAAGTGCTATTGTAATTGATTCATAACTGAATTCTTACATTACATATTCTTTTAAGCTTCTTCATTTCAAAGTGTCGTTTTGGTTTCTCAGAGCATTATATGGTGAATTTACACATCAAATAAACTGTATTTCAGTAGTTTGATCTTTGGAAGCAGATACAAGTAATCATTTCTCTTATATTCTAAAGTCAAGCCCAAATTTAAGGAGCGTGGCTGCTATTACGGAATGGTTTCAGTTTTGTCAAACTGTGCTCGGATCTCCATAAAATGGAAGGACAGACACCATTCTAGTGCTGTAGACCAGTCAGGTGGGTCATAGGTCAGCGTTTGATGGCAGTTTTTTCCCACTGTGCCTCTCGTCTGGACAACTTCACATGTGTTGCAATTCTTTTTGTGGGTTAATATGTGGTTCTTGGTGATGTGTGAAATAGGACTTTGTCAACTGCAGAGGAAGGGGGGTCTTTCTGTGCTTCAGTTACATCCTGGTTTGCAATTGTGGTAACTGGCATCCATGTCATTTATTTGTGGCCAGGCAAGGTTTCAGGATTTAACCCCACAAATTAAAGATTTTATTGAATACTTCTGTAAGAACACTAACCCCAAAACTGATTAATCTGTATTTTTCTTTAGTGATGGTGTGTTGTCATTGGTGAAACTAGCTGTCATAAAAAACACAGCGGCTTAAATATTTCTGACCTGATAAAATAAATAGTGTGGTCCAATATTCTAAAGGTATGGGTGGGCTTTGTTTCCTTTGTGGAATACCATGAGAAGTATGCTTTTCTTAATATGGAGATGGTTTATAGATATTTTTGGTGGAGTTTTCACTTGGATGCTTTTTAAGCATTGGTCATTCTGAAAAAATATAGATGTGTCTGTGACTTTTTTTAAAAAAAATAATTGCTTTTTTAAAATCTCAAATTTTCAGCTTATTTTAGCATTATAGCAACAGAAAAGGAGCTAAAACCAATCATGGGCCAATTCTTTTCTTATCTGCAGTCTAGGCTTTCCTTCAGAGTTCTGCATTCAGTAATTCTCAGTGATTCTGCTTCCATACTCTCTCTGGCATTTAGTATTCTGTCTATATTTTTATATAAATTACTTGGAGCCACTGCAGTGGCAGAGAGGGCTCTCACAAGGATTAGAGTTTGTAAGAGATACACTGGGCAGAATGAAATGCGTAAGTATTCATTATAACTTTGTTGAAATTTCTCTGCAAAAAAATCTGGATTTCATGCTAGTACTGAAATGTAATCTAGAAGTCACCAGAAATGCTCCAAGGGTAGTTAAATATAGTTATTTTCTAGTTCTTTGGGAGAGTTCAAACTACTTCTGAGATGAGAGCTTCTTTATACAGCTTCTAAACCATCTGTTTGGTGGGATTTAATAGTCTTTATTTAATAAAACTTCAGTAGAACAAGGAATAGCATTTGCTGTTCTTTAGTCTTGCAGAATTCATCTCTCTGTCTCATTGTAGGTGAGTAAGTTTTGTCCAGTTTCAGGTTAAAAGAGCATTAGGTTACGTTTTCTGGTCCACAGGCATCCCTAAGTCAAAAAAAGAAGTGAGTAGCTTCATGCCTGAACTGGTATGCTTTTACTTTGTTTGGTTTGTTGTTTTGTTTTGGGTTTTTTGCAAGGCTGTTTTAGTCTGTAGCTTTTAGTAATTCCAGAAAACACTGGAACCAAATCATAGAATGATTCGGGTTGGAAGGGACCTCAAAGATCATCTAGTTCCACCCCCCCCGCCATGGCAGGGACATCTCTCACTAGGTCAGGTTTCTCAAGGCTCCATCCAGCCTGGCCTTGGACACTCCTGGGGTTGGAGCATCTGCAACCTCCCTGGGCAACCTGTTCCAGTGCCTCATCACCCTCAAGGTAAAGAACTTCTTCCTTATACCTAGTCTAAACCTACACTCTTCCAGCTTCCACCCATTACCCCTCGTCCTATCACTACAGGCCCTTGGAAAAATTCCCTCCCCAGCCTTCTTGTAGGCCCCCTTCAGGTACTGGCAGGCCACTGTAAGGTCTCGCCAGAGCCTTCTCTTTTCCAGGCGAACAAGCCTAACTCCCTCAGCCTGTTCTCACAGGAGAGGTGTTCCAGCCCTCT
>NW_009718920.1:0-4015 GCF_000703405.1 Apaloderma vittatum | reverse complement strand
GGACAGTCCAGTCTCCTATTCTGATTATTCTTTGTCTCAATTAAAAAAATGAGGTTGAATTTTTCCATGCCTTTGTTAGATTAGCGTATTAGCCTTCACATGTATTTTCTTCAATTCAGCAAAAAACAATGTTCACAAGTTTGGACAAAAATATGTGGCCCTTCTCCTATTACATACTACAACTACTACGTTTATTAATGAAACTTATGGGAAAAGAACTGTGTCCATCCTGAATGCCCCCTGCACAAGGCACAGTATAACTAGTCTTTCAGAGTGCTTGTGAAAACAATACTCAAGTGGTAAAATTCTCTCACCTAGGCTATCAACATGTCCCACTCTATATCCTTCCTTCCAGGGGTGCTACAGATCTTTCCCCTTAGGATTATACTGAGATGTAAAACAGATCGAAGCAGAGGTTAGGAAACAGAGTTGAGTGCAACAATAATTTTAAGGGTTATGACTGTAGCATCCCAGGAGTGAGAGCTAGGAAGAAGGCAATGTGAATGCTAGGAAATGGAAGATAAAAGAAGCAGGATTTAATAAAATTTGGAAAAGTTAGGGATGGCTTACGCTTATAGCAGCGTTAGAAGTCTATGACCCTCCCCTCAGATGCCATAATAAAGTGTGACAGATACCAAGATTACTCATTTGCTACTAATGTACATCTATGGAAACCAGAAGGAGGGTATTCAAACTCTTACTTGGTGTGCCTGAGGGAGAATCTGACACACCATTCTTCTCTGCTGAAGATACCCCTGCTACAAATTTCCCTCTGTTTCAGAGAGGGAAGCAAGCTCACTAAGCAATGATCAGCATCACTCTGTGAAGACAGACTGACCACAAAAGCATCAAGCCTAGTTGGTTTAGGAATGTCAACTTATGAAGAATACCAACTCACGAAGAACAAACATAGAAAAAGAGAAAAGTTTGTCATTCCTCTAAAAAACCCCAGTAAAACCAAGCTAATCTAAGCTGCACTCAGGACTCTGTTGCAAAGTTCAATTAGTTAGAAACACAGTGGCAAGTGACTGATCTCCCCATTCACAGCTTTGTTTTCTCAGTATGCGAGAAGAAAAACAAAGATGTACATAGTAAGTGATGAGGCTTTAAAAGACAGTTTTTATCCAAGCTGGAGTACATGTGTACCCAAGAGGAGACTGAATTCAAGCACAGGCATTTGAGGAACAGAATTTTCAAACACAAAATGTATTCGAACAAGAAAATATACAATTGTGTTCAGTGCACGTAAATCAACTCTTTAAGTAATGAACTGTTCATGTTCTGTGTAATCAAAGCACTTTCAATTTCTATTCAAAGAATCCTGATAAGGCTGTGAAAGAGAAAAATGAACTAGGTAAATCAGTCAACTACATTTCTCGAACACAAGTGAAGGATGAAAACTTGTGAATCTAAATAAAACTGTAAACCACATAAATGCCTCAGTAAAGTAAGCATAAATTAAGCTTATATTTAGGCTAAATAAATCCACCTTTAAGTAAGCAAAGCCCTCTTCAGTGGTAACTAACATTTTAACAGTAACTAATCATTGACTGTTATACTCCCTTTAAGAAAATAGAGGGAAGTATGAAACAATTGAAATAAACTATTTCAGTGATGGACAATGAAGCAGTAACGATGCAAACCAGCAACACTTACTAATTTAAAATTATTTTGATTTAAATCAATTAGGCTTGATTGCGTCTACAAAGACGGTGAGAAATCTAAGCAGGATATCACAAAAGGAAAAGGTGATATTGCAAGGCTTACTCCCATCCTGCTAAGACAGAGCATAGAAGCTGAGAACTGTTTCAAGCCAGTTTGAGAACCTACCAGTACAGAGCTTGTTTTGTAAGGAGAACATGAGGAACTCACCATGATTTGACATAGAGAAAGCAAGAAAGCAGTGCAGAGCCTACACTGCAGAAACAAGCAGATTGCCACCTGCTTCTAGGGAATCTTCCCTTAGGTCCTAGTGATCACCTTCGGTCTTCTTTTTGTATTTTCTCATCCAGTTGTTCACAGTTTATAAATCAGAGAGTAGCATTTGATCACTTGACTAAATGTCAAAGCTCACTGTCTGTAAAACTGCAACCCTACCTACCTGTGAAGCTACCCTTTCTTTTGAAAACCAAGGTTAGATAAGTTACCTTCACAGCTTCCCCTCCAACTGGAATTTTTCTGTGACACCATGACCTCATGGCTGTAATGCTCAGTATATGCAAATTAAACTGAACTTCAAGCAACAAAACAATCCCGCAAAATGCTGACTCTATTACAATGTAAGCCTCAATTGGTTTAGGTTTAGTATACAGAAAACAACGCACAATAGCAAGCTATTTTCCTTCTCAAAAAATAAGAGTTACAAATAAAGCATATGAATTGGTGTATACAATTACAAAATTATGATGAGAATTCACATAAAATGCTTGCTATTTTCAGTAAGTAGTTTAGGAAAAAAGAGTCAAGAGCGATAATAAGCTAAACTGCACACTAAACACAACCAGTGGTACCGCTAGTACTGCACATAGGTATGAATTAGACCAAAGCTTCTTCCAACTTTACCAGAAAAATCAGTTATCACAAGTTCACTACTTCAGATTTACTTGATGGTAAAAAAAAATAATCTTTTCAGTGAACAGCATATAAATTTCATGCTTTTCCACAGATTTCTTATTAAACACAATTCCTTTCCTCCTTATATTTATTTTACCTGATGTGTTGTTTAAGATGACAAGATTTTTTATAGGCTCGATGGCAATAAAAACATTTGTATGGTCTGTCTGCATCATTCACAAAATTATTGTTAAAATAATTTTGGAAGAACTGGCTATTCCTTGGGATTGGCTGGATAAGACCTGCACACATAAACATAGACACACAAAAAGGAAAAATTGGCAAAGTTATTACAGAGTTGCAGTAGTCTGAAGAGCTAGTGTTTGCAAAAAAAGGTGACTCAACCTTTAGTACGCAAGAATATAAAGAAAACAAGCATATTTTCAGCACTTAAAATTATGCATGCATCTACTGAGCATTATACATATTACATTGTGCATGCTATTTATTTTAGCACTAGCTCTTCTTTTACCCATAGGTCCGCCTCATTACATTAAGCCTCAAATATGTCCACAATAAGCACTAACTTTAAAAAAAAGCTGACTGTTACAAATTCATTGCTAATGTTTTATTATTCCAACTTTCACCTTAACCAAATGACTTGTAATCAACATATCACAGATATACATGATAACTTGACAAATATTTAATATGCGTTTGGGGAAAAGTACAAAACACCATGATACACACCTGCCTTTCATTAAAGGATTAAAAAACGTCCATTAAAACTGGTTGCATTTGTACATCATCTGCTTTGGCTAAACAGTCAGTCGCTAATTCTTTAGGTACCTCTAAAACGTATTGGAAAAACAAACAACAATCCCAAAACTTCAGTCCAACTTATTTCAACAAACATTCTTTATATGCTGGTCCCTGAAGTCAGTGAAGTGTTATTTTGGAAAAGTTGGTTAAAAGTTCCTGCTACTAAATTTGCAGCTGCTAATGTTGTCTCACGAGCAGCCAACAGCAGGGTGTCATCCCAAACACCGTGGCAGAACGGACACCGCAGCAGACTGCTCAAGTTAACAACCTCCTCACCACTCATGCTTCTGTGAACTCAAAAGTGCCCATCACCACACCAATATATGAGGCTGAAGGAGTGATGCTAAGTTTCAACAAATGTGCAGGAGATCCCTTTATGGTGCTAAATATTCACCACAAAAGTCTTTTATGGCGTCTCTTCCTTCTACAGACTGCTTCATCTAGCAGAAAGAAAAGCCTGAAGGGTTTCTGCTGACTTCTAAAGGTAATTGAAAAGGGCAGAAGAAAAGGAGAAGGAATTCTCTCAATTTTAGAAGAAACGGCAACAATGAAGAAAGAAAAAGTTCATCGGTCTCGGACTTGAAAAAGCTTATGTGTGTGTATATATATCTACATTTTATATATATATATATATATGTTA
>NW_009718919.1:0-19836 GCF_000703405.1 Apaloderma vittatum | reverse complement strand
TATATATATTTATATTTAATTTAGTGCATGATATCATGAGGAAATGGCACGAGCTGTAAGAAATGTGGATGTTTGTGCGTGGAATGAGCATGTGGCTAAGCCCTGTCTTGCAAAGGACACTGCAATTTCACTTCCCACGCGAGCAAATGGAACTGGCTTCTACCCAAATAATTCAGACTAAACGAGGCTACGCCATGCAGCTTCGTGCAGGGGTGAGAGAAACACATTTCAGCAGTTGTGTTCACAGCTGAAGACCCAGTGACACAGTACTGCTCACTAACCTACTTTTATTTGGGCCACATAATCAGATTTGAAAAGCTCTTTCCAAGTAATAGATTTGGGAATTTTGAGAGGCACAAAGTTTATTCTTACAGGGGATAAACTGTTATCTTAAAGTTTAACGACATTTTGCAATTTGCCCTTCGGTGCTTAATTACCTTGTTAATTTTACATGCTATTGTCAAATAGATATAATTTTGTGAATTACTCTTTTTTCTTAGGTTCTGAAGAAATCAAATGTGATTTTGTAAGTTACTTTGCTCACAACAGTTTAAGACTATTAATGAAGTCAATACTGGTTTAAAAACTTCGGAAAGCATAGAATTTAGATGATTATTTCCCATCAGGATCATTCCAGAAAGAAATCGGCTGCTACCATTCAGAAAGAGCCAATATTTTTCTCAGGCAACAGATCTTAGTTGCGAAATTATTAAATCAAAATTCTCTTAGAGATATATCAGTTTCAGTAAAATATGGATCAGCAAAATGTCAAGAGTAAGAAATGTCAATTTTTACAATTCTAGAAGCAGAGCAGCAACTTAGCCATGTTACATATGTATGTGTGTATATATATATATATATATACACCCACACACAAACTCTATTTAGCAAAACTACATCTATGAAAAGATGCTGGTATTAGTATGGCATCCCTACCCATAAATGAACAAATGTAGAGTGCATAATCTTTATCCCCCCAATTTACCATCTAAGAGCTCAGGCACCTGATGGAATTAAGGATCACACCAGTCTCACCACGGTACCAGTGGAACCACTCGGTGTTTTTTAGATCTCCTGCTCATTTTAAGAAGGGATTTAATAAAAATGGCAAAGTTGTCACAAATATTTAAGTATACTTTTACTCTAGAGAAGCTGAAAGGATCAAACAAATCTTTATTTGAAAACATGTCTAACTGAATTTAGAATCCAGCCTGTACTGAAAGCGTGCAGACAGAGATCACGATCAGAGACACAGTTGTATTTACTGCAAGTACTTGACAGTGGATCAACAAATATCTATCTACTAAGCATGTTTCCAAGGTGTTTTCTGGTATTCATCACTACTCACATGTAATTGAAATTTTTTAAGGCGGTAGTAAGAACGTGTCTAGGCAAGGAAAAACAAATACAGGAGGATCACTTTCTCCTGTCTACTGACAAATTAAACAGTTTGCTCATTAAACAAGACCTTCTGGGTTTTTATTTTTACATAAAAGACTGCTAGACAAGGTAACGGTTCCTGGTGCTTTTTAAGTTCAGGATTGTCTTCTCACTTAAATAGAACAAATTACATGTTACAAGGGCCTTATTAAACAAATCTACCTCGAAAAAACAAATTTGAAAATGCAGTGCTTTGCATGTTTAAACACAAAACGTGCAGGACTTGCACTTCAAGCAAATGTTTTCTGGCTGCAGCCATCACCAGTTCTGACGGAGTCTTCTCTTTTCATTACGCACCTTCCCAAGTACACAAGTCCCAATGTGTTTTCCCAGAGATATCCTAATATGCTTAAGATACAACCAGATTTTATTTTGGCTCAAGGCATGAAAAAGAGTCATTGCTGAAAACTGGAAGTATACTTTTGATTGCATGAGAAACCATTGCTCTTTCAAGGAGGCACATTTTCACATGTGGAACACAAAAACCGATGTCTTCACCCACATGTCTGGGAATGCACTAACTGCAGCATTAACTTCAGTCCCTTATCTACCGTCATCATATATTGGATTATACATAAATGGGGCATAGCCAGAACTTGTTACTAGCTAGATGGAGGCCCTCCGATGGGAAAAAACCAGAAATTAATAAACAAAACTGCAGAAAACACTTTAAAGTGGTCTTTTCTGCAGCAGTACAAAAATCGCTGCCACGACTGAACAAATGCAGTGTCAGGGGAGTTAGAACACAAACCCTGTCCTTGTGAAGAATAAACAGAGCAGCAAAAGGAATATATCAGGTATCAGTAAAACTGCAGTGGTGTCAGTATCATGTGGGCTAATAAACCACCCACACAAGTCAGCAGTCACTCTGCTCCTTAAAAAACTACCTGCAAGCATTGCCGAATCTCCTGGCTGCTGCCAAAGCTCTCTCCCTCCTGACCAGGATATAACCACCTCTTGCAGCATGATGCAACCCAAATTACACAACACTTCGTGGCGCACGGAGCTGGAAAGAGCAAGCAAATATGCGTTCTCAAGAATGAGTGGGGTAAGGATAAAAACGTAGCAGACTCCAGCCACTGTGCTGCCTGGGAAGGGTGACCTTGTAAAGCCTCTGGCCAGGGCAAGTTATCAACCATTTTTTTTTCTCTTTACACATATATATGTGTGTATGTATACACACGTACAGAGAGATGCATTTACATAGGTGCTATCACTGAAGAAAACTCCAGTTAAGCAAGAGGTTTCACTGGCATAATTCTCCGCAGGCAAATTTCGATCTGACCCTACTCCTGCTTTTACTGCCCCTGAGCTGGTGTCAGTTGGCTCCCAGGTTGGCGCTGCACTGTGCCCTGAGGATGCACAGTCATTCGTAACACAGAGCTCCCCAAAATAAAGAGCTGACTGATTCCAACTTCTTGCTGCAATTATATTTCCTGAGCGCAATCTGCATACTCTGCAGTTCACTGCGTTCCAGAGTAATTCAATTAGCTGCTCTGCAGGAAAAGGCAGAGAAAGCAACTGTATCCAAGGAGACAAAATCAAGAGTGCTGGCCACAGCCAATCAACCAGTTTTACTGCAGGAATGTCAAGTCCCAAGTTCTCTGGGAAATGGTAAATTACACAGATAAAAAGTAATAGACGTTAAAGGGCAGTTCATCTTTCTCAGTTGTTGTTTCAGCTGTTTAGTACCATGCAAGCAGCTCACTTGTCAGACTGATTAGTGGCATCAATTCAGTGACATAATGCTAAGTTTTTGCATAAAAGCTAAAATAAACATGATAAAATAGATATGGTAAGCATGATAAAATAAAAACTGGTAGTATTACGACGTCACCAGGAAAGTGCTTGAAGCAATGTCCAGTGGAGTGGGGATGTCACCTCTCACCATGGCTTCCTGTCCCTCTAACCCATCATTGAAAAAAACCAAACCCAAACCAAAGCGCACCCAAACCAGTCACTACCTTCTTCCAGTCACATCTTGCACAAACCGGGCGACCGCGAGCTTTTACAACAGTATTTCTCCCCTTCCATTTCAGCTCTTTTGTAATGATCTCTGCACAGCAGCCACTCTTCCCCATCAAAATTCAGAGTGTAATGGACTGCCAGACAGAGGAAGAAGAAACCCGTGAAGAGCAGCGTGACTCTGAAAACTGCACTTGCAGCTCTAAGCATGAAACATCAGCACCAGAGTCCAGCTCAGGTTTAATCCAATTTAAATTGCAACTGCTATAGCATGCTAGCATTTCATACTTTCATTTTTCTCAGTCTTCAAATAGTAGATGACACTGTGTCACTTATCTTTTTGATACCTATTTTTCTCCCCATCATTTGCTCTTTAGTATTTATTATTAGACAAATCTAAAAAAACACCCCAAACTATCTCCATAATTGAGATATATGTTTAAAAAGGTCTCTCAGTTTTATTTAGACATCTGAGAACTCCCTCGCAATTACAATCCAAGATATTATTATTATAATATCCATTAATTGTAAAGGCCCTGTTGGACCTGTGGTATTACGCATTTCAGCAGGCTCAGCTGCTCAAACCAAGGATTCCAGGCAAGCGTCAATTAAAGTCCACATGAGACGGAGCAAAAGTTTTCTCCGCCCTCAAAAGTTGACTCTGTCATCTGTGCATATCCTGCTAACGGGCTTTCAACAATAGTGCACCCATTCAGGGTAATGCCCGCATGGAGCAGCTCAGCAGAGTCCTCCTGAAAACTCTCACCTACATGCCTATGAATATTTGCATATTCAAAAAAAACCAAAAGCAGGTTCTGTCTTTTCTCTCACAGGCTCCCCAGTAATTCTTAAAATACTACAGAACTGGGTTCCCAGGGTTTCGCACTACTTCGATAAAGAGCACTACACGTACGTTGGCCACCGGATTGTCATCCAGGAGTCCATAGAACACTTCGGGGCCGTGGTGTGGCCGGGGGTAAGTTTGTCAGACAGCACCCAGAAAGCTGATGCGACAGAAGGGCAAACCGTGACAGCGGCACACAAATCTTACGGAAGATTTCTTAAGTTAACGCTTCTGACTGCAGAGGTTTCCCTGTTGTGAAGTACTCCAGCAGAAAGCTAGGCCTCACGCTAATTTGCCAGCTGACACCAAAAGAACTGTGGCATCTAAATATTTACAAATCAGATATTGAAAACAAAAATATCAAAAAGGGAACTTGAGTAAAAGCATCCAGCTTCCTCAATGTTTCCAGTCAGTCACTGCAGAGAAGTAAACCGGTACCAAATGGAGGCTGAAAGAGAAAATTGTGGGGGACCAAAAGGGAGTTAAACCAATTAAAACACCCTTCTTCTAAAGAACAGGCTGGAACAGTTCCACTGTAGTATGGAAAACCACACTTGCAAACAGTTTTTCTTCAGTCTCTGCTTCTACTGCTCTTAAAAACTGAACTTTGCGTGGACTGAGAAAATTGCGTTTTAAGGGAAAAGAGGGTGAACTGATAAAGACAAGAAAATTACAATTTCAAAATTTTTGTCGATCCACATTTATTGAAAAAGCTCACAGAAAACAGCAGACAATTTCAAGACAATAAAGAAAAAGAGAACGGAGGGGTGCGTGAAACGGTATCTTACTTTAAAATGTCAGATCATCAGTTCTCACATTAATCAGGTGTCAGAATGCAGACGGTAAAACTTTCCAAGAAAAGCGAGAGGTTGTACAGATTGGTCTGGTGATTCATGAGCTGTCAGCTTTGCCAGAGCAGAGCGCCAGTGGGGTATAATAAAAAGCACAACAGTTAAAAAACAGTAAAGCAACTCTGAGGAAGAGAAGCAAAAGAGGAAATTAGTTTCTTTGGCATTGGTTTACATTCTGTTGAAAAGAGCTTTACCAAGGTCTGATAAGCGATGCCTTCCACCATACGGTGCAGGTTTTTTTTTTTGTTAATTTACACTATTATCAATAGACAAGTGTTGAGTTGGTAGTTTACAAATTTTTGATACTCCCTTTAAAAAAACAACAACAAAACCACACCACAAAAATAAATCAATTTTCAGAAAAATCTCTGCTGAAGCCTGAATCTACTTTTTGATAGCGCTAATAAACCATAACATTACTTTTTACAGAGTTAAACCTCGTTTGCTGTTCTGACTGTACGGTTTATATTTAAATACTGCATACCTTGAGCTGTCAGAGGACTCACAGTGTATAGCATTATGTAGCAAATCTATATCCCATAAATCTAAAACTAAAAATAAGCTGCTTCAAATTTTTTTAAATATAAAAAATGCATCATTATTCTTTCCATATTACATTTTTATGTTACAGCCTTCAGTGTTTTTCATTGTATATAAAAAAAATCTGTATAAAAACATCTAACAAACTTTTGTGCAACTTACCTGTTACCCTCTTATGCATATGTGCTAACTGTTTTAGGCCCTGGCTTTATCTCAATATCTAGAATCAAATCAAGAACAATTCAACCTCAAAGACAAAAATGTTTTGGAAATCGGCGCTGGAACAGGTTTGGTTTCCATTGTGGCCTGTATCTTAGGTTAGTATTTGTCTTTCCTTTTGGATGTCTTGTGAAAGATGATCTAAGATCTGCCACTGCCACTCTAAGGCAATGAAGCAACAGTTGAAGTAAACGTGACTGCTTTTTCAAAAATTAAGAATTATTTTAAAATGCTGTTTTGTTAATGAAATAACTACCTTAGTTACTGGTGAGGGGGAAGATGAGGAAATCATGTTGCTCAGGATTTTATATATATGTTCAACTACACACCTACAAATTGAAACAAATCCATGTTTCCTTTAGGAGCTTACGTTACAGCTACTGATCTGCCTGAAGTCCTTGAGAATCTCTCATACAATATTTCAAGAAATACACAGAATGTGAATACGCACAAACCTGAAGTGAGAAAACTGGTATGGGGAGAAGGCCTCAAGGAAGAATTTCCTCTGTCAACTTACCATTATGATTTTGTACTGGCAACTGACGTCGTATACCATCACGCAGCTTTGGAACCCCTGCTAGCAACAATGGTGTATTTTTGTAAGCCTGGAACAGTATTACTATGGGCAAATAAATTCAGATTCAGTACCGACTACGAATTTTTGGAAAAACTTTGCGATATATTTAACACAACCATTCTAGCAGAATTTCCAGAATCAAATGTCAAGCTGTTTAAAGCTACAGCAAGAGAGAATTAAAGAGGAAATGACTACTTATTTTGATTTAGCAGCAGCACCTTGCAGTGTGGGACATTTTGCAGCGTTATCGTGCACCTGCCGTGTGTTTATGTTTGTAAAGTTATGGTTGCACCTGAGTGTTGCATTACAAGTTACAAAAAAAAAAAAAAAAAAAAAAAAAAAAAAAAGGCAAGACAAACGATACAGCAATTTGTCTCAGGCTGACAAATCTGACCTGCTCAAAAAGACCAATTTCAGTCTGCTGAAGGAACAATGCAAGCAGCAAAAGTGAGAGAAAAGGCTTTATGGAAAAGCACTGATCTTCAGAAATGCACTGAACTTCTGTTGTAAGGTGGTTTGCTTTTTTTTTCCCCGCCAAGTTTCAGTCTTTGAGAAATCAGTACGATTTTTAGCTTCATTATTTGTTTTTATTAATTATAAAATAATCTTTTAAAGTATCAGAGTGCACATGGTGGGTTTTTTTGATCTTCAATTTCGCACATTTATTCTGCTGGGTTTTACATTTTTAACTTTATTAAACATATATGTATAGCTTTACAGTATCTGATCAAGATTTAACTGTCTGGCACTTTTATACACATACCAGCCTGTCTCGATACTCAATTTCACATGGATTTTTGAGTTTGCCCAAAATCACTCCAAAATGAAGATTTATAAGAGCACCTATGCATCAGCAATTCCGAGTTGCGCATTGTAACAATTTGACAAGTTGGATTTTTCTTAAAAAAAAATTTAAATGTAAACTCTTGCAAACAATACAAGTAATGATGTCCTGTTATTTTAGTCTAATAAATAAAATTGTAGCTACTCTTGAAGTAGCTTTAAGGCCTTCATACAATTGAAATTAAGATCCAACATGTTAAAATTCAGTTTACTGTAAAAAATACAGAGCTTTTACAGATTTGCAGTTAAAAGTAACATTTAAGAACTTAACATGCATGCAGTAAACCTTCCCAGCCTAATTCCAAATCCTTGGTGTTGGCAGTTCTGGCACATCCATTGCCAGCAATGGGATGCACAAAAAGGAAACTCCCTGATGACAGGAGTCAGGTCAACAGGTATTAAGCTGTATCCAGGTGCCTTTACTGATAAATACACACAATTTAATAATCAGCATTCAGTAATGAAAACATGCGTTCCAATAAAAAGTCAAACTTATCTTTTAATATCCTGCCCCATATAAAATCAATTCAAGTTTGCAATTGTTGGTTTTCTAGAATACACAATAATCAGGTGGATACATGACAGGAAGCCAATTTTCAGTGAAAGTTGCACAGTGAGTCCATCCAAGCAACTTCATTAGCTGAAGAAAAAAATGGAAATGTTAATACAAGAGAGAAGCAATAGGGTCTTAATCTTTGTAAATTCTAAATCCTTCCAATAAACACTGCACTGATATCAACACCTTACTAAAGGTGTTCTTTATCAGAACAGTAACAAATTGGAGAACTGGTGATCTTTGATTTACTTAGTCCTGAAAGAGGAAAAGGAAAACCATTCTGTACGACCTGAAGTGTTTCAACTCAATGCCCAGAATTTTGTCCTAGAGGTTACAGAAATCTCTGTTAATTCTCTACCTATTCTACTAACAATAATGCTGATTAATACTAGTAAAAATAACAGGTGTTAAAGTACAACATAATGCGATTTTAAATATAGAGAAGACCTTCGGCTAAGTTGTCTCTACCTTCTTAATGACCCAAATTAAGTCCCAAAAAGTAAATCTGTTAAAAACGAACAAACTAGCTATTCTTGGTGAAAAAGAAAGAAGAAATCACTACTAGAAATGGAAGACAAGCCACAAAGGCTGGATAAAGTTAAAATGTTTAGATTATACAACTTGTTAAAACATTGTTAAAGGTATTAAAAATTCAAAACTTTTAAAAGCTTACTCCGCATGACTATAGCCCATTACTTTACCTGAATGCAATTTTTCAAGTTGTCCTTCGTTGGCTTCTCTTCTGCAAGTTTTGTGGCGAACTTGAGACCTCTCCCATACATTTTATTTACCAATGCATGCTTATAAGCAAAAGTCAAAACCTACAGCATGAAAAGAAACACAAATTAGACATTAAAATATTAATCTTACAAGGCTTAACAAGTAATAGCAAATTCTGTTCAAGTAGCAGAATTGATTTAAAGTAAAACATTTACACAAGATAGAAAACTGCAAGCCATGTAGTAAAACAGATGATTCACAACAGTAGTTATAAACATGAACTTCCTAGAGAGTAGTTCTGACTTCATGAATATATTTGACTTCAGAACATCTTGCATAACAAAGATACCACTATTCTAATTTTTTAGTAATTATATTTCTAAGTTCTTTGGATTTTCGTTTGCTAGAGGCAACCGTATGGCATACAAAAAAAACCCCGAAACCCAAACTTAAAAAAACCACAACCAAGAACCAGGCAGGTATATCTTTTACCCACAAAAACAAAGACACAGTTGAGAGTTTTTATTCCTAGGAAGTCACAAACTTACTGCAGAAACACATATGGAAGTACCGAGTGAACGATACACACACAGAAAAAGGCACATAATTATAAACAAGCAATGAAGACATGTAAGCATGAAGACAAGCCTCGGGTTTTGGGTCGGGTCCTCACTATTGGTAATCTATTACAAAGATTTTATAAAAAGAGCTCCTCTTAAAAAGATCCTGAAGAGACAGCTTACGATACTTGTCAGTGCTATAAATAACATGCATAAATGAATGTGTCTACTTAAGAGCTGAGGTAAAATAAATCAGGTCTTTAACACCCAAACACTGACAACATTCAGGGTGTTACCATTTCACTGGTTACAGCACTAAGAATCAGTGCAATCAAGACATTGTTTCACATACTTCCTTTGGAACACTCACTGTAAATAGCTTTTAAAAAATTATTATTTACTGAAGAGTGACAGTAGCAAAGTTGGTGAATATGTGGTTTTTTTGTTGTTGGCAAAGCTTATGACATCTCAGAGTTTACTCTTCATTTCGCCTCACTTATTACAGAATTTTTCCTTTCCTCTGACTCCTCCAACAAAAGACACATTTTCCCAATGTCCACTTAAAATATCCCATTATGAAAAGCTAACAAAACCGCATCAAATACATTCAGAAATAAATATTTTGCATTACAGCAATGAAATTTAAGTATTTACTAAGAATATAAACATTAAGGGAGTCTGAGATCCGAATCCTGCAAAGTCTGAAGAATCTGACTTGTTTTAGCTGTCTGAACATTTCCACTGAACATTAAACACATGCACAAGTCTTTGCAGGATCAGTACTTCAAAGACTGAGGAAAAAAAAATAGAAATAACAAGCTTAATTATCAAGCATGTAACGGTGTAATTTTGAAGCTCTAAAGTAAATGCCAAGCACTCAAGAGTTCCTCATTCTTGTTCTGCCTTCAAGTACTTATTTTGTCATGTTGAAGCATTCACTTAAGCTGTTGTAGCTTAAAACACACACACATATGCAACAATGAGCATACAGCACCATTCACATGTAGATTTTCCAAATACTGCTATTGGAAAAATATTTTGCATGCTGCATTCTCAATCCAATTATTTTGGATATTTTCCTAAAGCAAAACAGATCAGCAAATACTTCTCAGTGGATCCATTAGCAGACTTAGTTGGTTAAACTAAACTTGAAAAAAACAATAGATCCCTTTTGTAAAGGATGACAGAACCACAAAATCAAATCAAAACAAAATAATTCAACTGAAAAAAAATGCATCGGAGCTCTCAGCAAATATAACATATTGGAGGCTAATCAGAAATAATGCCACTGCTCTATTAAGAAAGCTCTTACCTGACCCTCTAAGTTTTGAATGGTTATTGAACATCAGTGATAAAGGCAGGAGGAAAAGCCACTTGACAGCATTTCTTTCGTAACAGGGCTTCCTAGAGTTTTTATGGCAAGAAAACAAAGTATTTTACGAAACACCCTTGCTCTGGCCAAATAAAAGTTTGGGTATTTCTAAATGAGAAAAAAAGTTTTCTGCTGGGCCAAAAGGTTGAAAACAGTGCTCCAAGAGCTCTTGATAAAAGACAGTAATCTCTGTCTTAGTGCTTGGGAAAAAACCCAATCAACTGTATACAAGTTACACAAAACTACTATAAGTTCATTAACACTTCAGAAGTTAAGAATAATGCATAAGATGCTTTAGAATCAGAATAGTTTTACAAACAAAAAATGTTAGGTAAGAAATAGCACTTTATAACTTGTACACATACTGGTCAAATTAAGTCTTATAATTCAAATATCACAAGCTTTATAAGATCACAGAAGTGAATATTATGATTCCTTGATATGTTTAAGCAAAATATAAACTGGAGTGCTATTGAGATGCAACAGTGAAAACAGTCACTATCTGAACATGTAACAGTAGCAAATAAACCAGTGTGTAGTATCTAAAAAGCAGTTGCTAGATGAGAGAATAGGAATGAATTCTAAGTATTTGGTATTATTTCATAATTCCAATAAAAATACTTAAGGCTAGCTCTTACAGAACAAGTGACATGGCCCAGAAATTGGCCAAAGAGCAATAAACAAAGGGTAATAAAAAAATGCAATGCATATTTCTAGGATACTGGGGTGGTGTGGTGGTTGTGTTAGGAAAAAAAAAATAATTAAAAAAAAAAAATCACTCTTAGATACTTTATTCTGCAAGCTAATGGTATAGAATACTAAATGTCTTAAAAGCCAAACCCATGAAACCGCTTGGACGTCCATTGCCTAATTAGCTGCCTAACTTGCCATTGGCTACATAAAGACGCATATTTAGGAGAGTAAAATGCTGAAACGATCTCTCCCAAAACATCAGCAGGGCTAACATATTTAAAAGTGTGAAAATGTTCTTAAAAAAACTCCAACAAGCTTTCTCCCGCAACATTAAATGACCTAATAAAACTTTTCTAGTACCCTAATACTGAAAACAGACTCGTATAATCAGTTACTTCATTATTTCAACAGTTGATTAAAATGTATCTCCATTTACACATAATTAAAATACTAGGTTAAGTGATATAATCTATAGCAAGCACATGCCAACTACTTGTAAGAACACTGAAGTTGTAATGCTTACAATCACTTTTCAGGTTCATATGCATCTATGATAGTAAAGCAAGGTTTCTTAGCTACATTTTTTGACTGCCTTCTGCTTTATCAACTGGCCTATTACAAATTAAAGCAATATCCATATAACAGAAGTTGACTCATCATATTTTCAGGAGAGGGAGGGGAGTTAAGGGAATCAAGTATCTGACAACAACTTTTTGGCAGCAACTGAATACAATCAGCTAGAAGAGACAGCTGCATCTGAAAGTGCAGACAGTAATATGTAAAACAATCCAGGCTAAACATGTTTAAAAGACAAGATGTAAAGGTCTGGGCCTTTTATTTGTTTTTAAACTTATTTTTAAATGTGACTTTTTGCTTTTCCCCAACAGCTGATTTAAAGGTTGAGAGGCATTAAATTCTACAGATGAGTCATTCCCCGTAACAAAAAGGCAACATCTTACTACTCTCCTGCAGCGCTGGGGATTCTGGCCTACAAATTTTAAAGCTATGTTCTAGCCAAAAGAAAAACCGTACCACTTACATTCCATTACTAAAAACTCTAAAGCACTACCATAAACACATTAGCACGATCGAACAAATACTTGCTGCACAGAACTGTCTCAACTGGAGATTCTTTGAAAGGCTTTCTGTTTCATTTAAAGTAAACCTTCAGACATGAGCGGTCTAAATAGTAAATGCATTTATTGGCGCTTTCGGCTCTTCTATCTGAAGTCAGTACTGCCTTCCTTAACACACACTTGCTACAATACCGGGACAAGCGCGATGCTTCGATGGGAACCTGACAATTACAAGGAACTAACGAATGCCTGGTGACAGCACTTGGTGAGTAGAAACACACAGAGAAGTGCTCTCCTTCCAAAAATATACTCGGCCTTTTAATTACCGACATCTGGGTAAACTTGGAACATAAAGCTCAGAAGTAAGAACACTTAACAGCAATGTTTCTAGCTATAGCCATACATATGTGTGAATGATCAGGGCAGTGTTGAAGCCTCTCGTTTCCATCCTTCCTCATCCAGTTGTTTCACCTTTCATGTGCTGGTGCCACAAAGCCGCGTCCACGTATAGGAGGAGCTCCACATTTTCATTTCCCACACGAGGCTTTCAAATAAGCTGCCTGTCACTTGAGCATTCTCATCTGAAGGACATTCACACAAGGTCTATGCTCTATCCCTCAATCCTGCATCAGCAGTCCCCTTAACCTTTCTTCCTTCCAAACCTATTCCACGAATGGCAAGCGACTCACAGAATCATAAAATGTCAGGGGTTGGAAGGGACCTGTAGAAACCATCTAGTCCGACCCCCCTGCCAGAGCAGGATCCCCTAGGGCAGCCACACAGGAACGTGTCCAGGCAGGTTTTGAAAGTCTCCAGAGGAGGAGACTCCACAACCTCCCTGGGCAGCCTGTGCCAGTGCTCTGTCACCCTCACAGTGAAGAAGTTTCTCCTCATGTTGGAGCTGGAACTTTCTATGTTCTAACTTAAACCCATTATTTCTTGTTCTATTGCTGGGCACCACTGAGAAGAGATTGTCCCCTTCCCTTTGACACCCACCCCTCAGATATGTATAAACCTGAGGGGTGGGTGTCACACTAGGTTAGGTGGTAGAGCCAAGTGACAACATTTTATTGGCCCAGTGTAAGTCAGTCCAGAGTAGCACCACAGAAAGGCTGTTAAAGCCATAATTTCTTCTTTTCCGCCAGCATGAATTTTGGCAAGCACAAGTCAGCTGGACTGAAGAATGTAATCAACACTTCTGGCCTTACCCTAGCAAAAATACTTGTTTCTTAGACAAAAACTGTTTCAAAGCCTTCAGTGCTACTTTACAAAATTAAGTCCTCAACATTGTTCCTAAACTTCCCATCTCAAAGGAGGCAAGTACAGTCCTCCTTAAATGGTCAAAACTCCAAGTTTTCCTCCAACAGTCTGCAAAATGAAATTATTTGCACAAAGCTATTCAATTTGTTTTTAAAATAACAAAATATTCCACAAGTACAACAGCATATCACATGCAGCACCAAGGTGGAGATTTATGCAACTGTTTCTTCCAAGTAGACAGAAGCTGCAAAGGAGGAAGACCAAAGGCCACTGCAGATAACTAAAACATTCTATTGGATTATCTCTAGGTCAGAAGACTCTGACTGTTTTTTAATTCAAACAGGAAGCACGATCCCATTTATAAAACGTGTCAGCCGTAATAAATAAAAACAAATGGATATTGATCAGACAGCTTGAACATGAGACGTGGTCTGGCAGAGGTGGGTGCAATGAAGGAACTGTCAAGTACTACGATTTTGAAGAGAAGTTATAGCCCACGACACACACACCTACAGCTATTCTCATAGTTTATAACAAAGACAGTAGGAATAACTGTATTTTTTTAAAAATGCTTCTTTTGTGTCAGGTCATATCATAATTACATAGTCTTAGTCATTAATAATGACCCTTAAAAAAGCTAAATAAAGCATAATTGGATCCTCATCATATCTCTGTGATTTGGAATGACCAAAGAACGTTCCATTATTGGCTGGAAACTGCTAACAACTGAAACAGCTGGTCTGAACGGTGTAATTGCTAACTACAGCCAGCTCCTAAGAAAACTACTAGATGGACATGACACAGTTAGTAAAGGAAATGAAAGAATATAATCAGCAGCAAGCATGAAATTTCTAGGGAGCAAGAAATTAAAACCAAAAAAGCTTCTTCTCAGTTGAATGTAACTCACTTTGCCCTGGGCCTAAGTCCTTTTCTACAAAATCTGTTATCAGAGGAAATAATGAATGTTTTACTATCTCCTTTCAAAGCAAAATTCTCAATCTCATTAAGGCCCAAGTCACATTGTTCGCACTGCTCAACTCTTTCAGAGTTTCCAGAAAAAGAGAAACTCAGAGAATAAGTGAAAAATAACATGTATCATGTGATTCTTTAGACATGTTAAACTGATAGCCAGCAAAACTGACATTATGTCCTTACTGACCAGCATACACACTCCTAGATGAGAGAAAACATTAAGAAAACCAACACAGAAACTAGTGAACTACATAAACTTACTTGCCAAGCAGTCACAGAAACCCAAAATGGCTGAAGGTGGAAGGGAGCTCTGGCGATTGTCTAGTCCAACACCCTGCTCAAAGCAAGGCCACCTATAGTCGAGATCTAGTTGAGAGGTGGCGTCCCTGGTGACAGGGAGGCTGGATTAAAATGATCTCTAAGGTCCCCTCCAGCCTAGGCCATTCTATGATTCTATAGAAGGTTGCCCTATATCATGTCTGAATAAACTTTAACTACCTGCAAAGACTGAGACTTTACCACCTCTCTGGGCAACCCATTTAGAGTTTAATCACAGTAAAAAAAAACAACAAAAAACCCACAACAAAAAAAAAGGCCTCACCCCTCCTTCAAGAAAAAAAAACAACAAACCAAACCCAACTCAAGCAGGAGTTTCCATGTTCTAACTTGTGCCTGTGCCTTTTGTTCTGTCACTACGTAGAGCCTGGCTCCATCTTCTTTACTTTCCCCACATAGATTGACACACATAGACAGAATCTCCTTGAACTTTCTTCCAGGGTGAACAGTCCCCACCCCTCCTCCAGATGTTTCAATCCCTTAATCATCTTTGTGGCTCTCGTCATACTACTTATACTAGTAATCATAACTGTACTAACACAGGGCAATTTATCCAGCAGCAAGAGAACACAGAAGATTAAACTGTATGCAGGCCAGGCAGGGCTGGGTAAGTGAGGCTACGTATGGGTACAGAACAGAACGGCTGCACAGGGTGAAGATGTACCCCATGGGTCATTAGGATCTAGTATGACAGGCTCATTCTCCATTTTCAGAAGCCATCCATTTAGAATACCCAGAGTGTTCTAGAATGTTTCTGGGCTAAAGTCTCCTCAATGTACTGGGTTTGGCTGGGACAGAGTTAATTTTCTTCATAGTAACTAGTATGGGGCTGTGTTTTAGATTTGTGACGAAAACCATGTTGATAACCCAGGGGTGCTTCAGCTGTTGCTGAGCAGCACTTGCACAAGTCAAGGCCTTTTCTGCTCCTCACTCCACTCCAGCAGTGAGCAGGCTGGGGGTGCACAGGTTGGGAGGGGACACAGCCAGGACAGCTGACCCTGACTGACCAAAGGGAAATCTCACTCCATAAGATGTTGTGCTCAGCAATACGAGATAGAGGGAAGGATAGTTTATGTAGCTACTTAAAAAAAAAAAAAAAAAAAAAAAAAAGGGTGTGGGGTGGGAGTGACAACATTCATAGTTGTGGCATTTGTCTTCCCAAGTCACCGTTACACATGATGGAGCCCTGCGTTCCTGGAGCTGGCTGAAACCCTCCCTGCCTATGGGAAGTGAGGAATGAATTTGTTGTTTTGCTTTGTTTGCATGTGCAGGTTTTGCTTTACCTATTAAACTGTCTTTATCTCTACTCACTAGTTGTCTCACTTTTACATTTCCAATTCTCTACACTTTTGGTTGGCCCTTCAGCACCATTTTAACAATATGAAGCATCAATTTTCAGAGCAAAACCTGAATCCACACTCAGATAAATTGATGGTTAAGGCAGAGTTACTCACTGCAGGCCCAGAGCCCACAGCTTAAGAATGCCAGGAATCAATACCTGTCTTGAGATGAGTGGGGAAGGGGGGGAGTAACAGAGCGATAAACTCCCACAAGATGTCTACATTGGCAGTTTTTCCACTGAAATGATTCCCATCAGCTTTAAAAATCAAAAGACAGAAGTAAAACAGGGGTCACCATACTGGAATATAGTACTGTACAAACAGACAGTACGAAAGTCATGTGCCAGACAACATGACTAAAGCACAAAATCTGCTACCACAGGATACTATAATCAGTTGAAGATTAGAAAAAGGAATGATGGAAGTAGGTGTACAAGAAAATATACATTAAAAGGAGTGAGAGTAACCACCATCAACCTTCTTGTTCAAGTCTCCAGCTAAAGCACAAGTCCTTAGTAGGAAGATTATTCACTGTCAAGAATATTAAGCAATTGGCTTTAATTTCAATGTTTTTTCTTTTGTAACTACCTTTGGCAATTTAACTGAGTTATAAACAAATACTTGGGTCACTCCATCCTCCACTAAAACACAGCCATACACAAAAGTTAAGTACAACAACTAACTAATACTCAGTAACTCAAGAGTAAAACATACACAGTCATAAACCCCGTAAATTAAAAGCTGCATAACTTATCGCCTATGATGTTGTTTGGTTGTTGGGTGTTTTTTTTTTCTGGAATAGCTATCTTGAATGAAGTAGACAAAAAAAAAAAATCTTAGGATGAGGAACCTTGAAATTACAGGAAAATCTGTGCTAATAAACATGTAAACATAACTATTTCCATGGGTTTCTTCCTTTACCTCTACACACATTACTGACAGCAAAACACAAAACTTCTCTTGTCCAGTGTAGAAAAGGCTACAGAATGCAGGACTGAACAGAGTAGGGATGCTGCACACTTCTGTGTGTGCACAGCTACAACAGCACAGAGGCTAAGCAAAAATATTCCCTGTAAGGTATAGAAAGAAGCAATTCAATAAACCAAGCAGCTTTTTCACGGACATCTGGTACTGTTCTTTACCCTTCCCTTAACCTCGACATTCTCCACAGAGAAGGGCTTACCATGGATTTGACAGGCTTTGCAAAACCTCTGTGGGAAAAGGTCATTAACACAACACATGGGGACAGCATGAAAAAGTAGAAGGGAGGAATGTATGAGGCTGTTCACACAAAAGTGGTGCATAGTTCCAGGAGAAATCATAAAATAACCCAGCATGCAAGAGAAAAAAAATTAAAAAAAAAAAATAAAAATCCGCTCTGCTCTCCTACCTTGCTGTCAAAAAGATCTGTCCATTTTGTTGTTTCCCAGAACGTCTCTGTCAAAGCTTCTGAGCAGTTCTCAGGATCCTCATCTTTGCCTTCTGCATCACTGGAAGCAGCCCCTTCCTGGGCCTGCAGATGAAGCAGCTGGTCAGCCAGTGCACTCCCTTTCCGACAAAGTGCATCCACTAAAGTAGTCTTCTGTTTTTCCATTTCACTAGAAGAAAAAAAAAAAAACAACCACACACAAAAAAACCCAGCGTGAAAAATACTACGGACTTTTTGCGGACACCTCATTAAGAGACAGAATCAGTGCTGTAGTGAGTTTAAGCTAAAAAATTTACAGCAGTTAGTACACATTAACTATATAAGAAGCATAAAGCTAGTTTATAAAGCATGGCTATTTACTAAAAACTCAACTAAATGTAAAAAAAAAAAAATTACACAGAGATACTGCATAAAACAAGCTCAATCATTCTTTTTCAAGTCTGAAATGCCTCTGATGTCTTAAGGCAAGGAGAACTTGGGATTCTAAAACTGAATAAGCCAGCATCTAGAAATACAGCTTTATAGCTTGTGGCATTACAGAGAGAGTCAAATCCACCACTAACATGAGCAGATATAATTCTGCTGACTTCAAAGGAACTGCACCCATTTAAAGCACCATTGAATTTGGTGTTCAATTTCAGATGCTAGATTCAACCACATGACCTAATGGGTCAACTTACCAAGGAATGTTTAGAATGAAGTTTATGATGTCATAGCTTTGCCTCTATATCAGCAATTCTAGAATTACACACAAATACTAAGGACACCTAGAACAGACAGACTAGGTTTACACTTGAGATCTGGTATTTTATCTTTAAAAAAAAAATAAAATACATATCTCCTGTTTTAAGGGCCCAGTCGTCAAACCTGCTGGTCTATTTGTGACTAAAATAGCACCACATCACACACTGCAATTTCAGCCAGTTATTTGCCAGACTAAAGTGTCACCCTCAAAATACTATCTTCCTAAGGATATATACTGGCAGTCCAAAGGAACCATCTAAAACTAAACATTGGGTCTCAAAAATACTGTGAAGCACCAGTAAGTATGGTCATCAAGCTTTTCATAAGTAAAGTATTTTGTGAGCAGTTACTTCTTGGACTGCTGTCAATTTTGTCTTCAAACACAGATCCAAAAGGTTGCAAAGTATTATGGAAAGGCAGGAAGCATTGAAAACACACACCTTGATTTATTCTAGTGGTCCATCTCATCTCAGATTAAGCTTGAAAAGAAAACCACTTCACCTTAACACCCCACTTTTCTAAAAAATTTAAATCTTGAAAGCACTCTTGTTTCTTTAATATTTTTAAGTAAAAAATTGCTGGTTTCAGTGTTCCTGCATTCAAGAGAACAAAATAATTTTGCAGTCAAGTTTAAAATTACCTATGCCCCCTCAAAAGTAACAGAAGTTAATCAAGAAGGTCATACTCATTCCATTTCTTATATGCAGAGACAAAGTACATAAATTACAGAAGAAGGATGCAAGAAAATTATTTACTGGGTAGGTACTTTTTTATAGTAGTTGCATCAGGCCTGGGATCAGTCTTCATGGCAAAATATACTGCTAATGCTGTCTGATCAATATGAGAGATTACAGTATTTGCAGCTTCAACAATTTCATTAAGTCTTTTCATTCGCTCCTAGAAGAAAAAAAAAAAGAGATGTTTAGCACTATGAAATCACACTACTTGTAGATTCTACTAACACTAGGATAATTGCAAAGGTATGTGGAAATAACATTAGATAGTTCAACGTGTCTTCTTCTCCACTTTCTCCAATTTTTGATTCAAAAATCTGATAAGAAGTCTGCATCATCAAGACTTCCCACCTACGTAGTCCATTACCCTGAAAACAAACTAAAATATGAGGTGAGTGTATAGAAAATACAGGGTTTGTAGAAAGAAAAACATCTTTCAGCACAAATGAGCTTTCCTAAATAATGGTACTATTTTTCATTTCAGAAATAAATAAAACATCAGAATAAACAGAGAAATATTCAAGCTACTGATACATACACAAAGCTGTTTATCTTCAAGATAAACAAAAAGTCTTCTGTTCATGGTTCTCATTATTAAGGACAATGACAGATGATAGATTTAGCTGTGTCATTGCAAGAGGTTATCATACTCCATGAAAGAGTAATTCTGCTAGAAGAAATTACCAGTCCAGCAGAGGAGCAGAATGGGATGTGTGCTTGTCTCAGTAAACACCATTTAGAATAATCACAGAATCACAGAATGTT
>NW_009718918.1:0-25831 GCF_000703405.1 Apaloderma vittatum | reverse complement strand
GCTGCCCCGACCTGTCCGTCGAAGGAAACGGCTTCGAGAGAGCGGGCAGCAACGCCAGACACAAAGTACACCAAAAAAACTAAAAGCGGAAAAATACCGCAAACCTGCCGGCGTCTGCAGAGGTCCTAAAATAGGTAGTAGGGATCATTAAAAAAAAAAACCAAAACAAACTGCAAATTAACAGCTTAAGTCTGAGATTTAAACTGTATTTTGCTGATGACAAAGCCTAAATTATCTATATGTAAAGTATTTACCAGTTTCATTCGTGATGGCAATCGCAGAACAACCCAGGCACGCCTGAACAATCCAGGTGATACAAATAATGTTTTGTAAATGAGTAACACACGTGGTTTACTCCACGGAGCAGGTACTTGAGGAGAGGTGAACAGTGGGAGCTGTCTTGGGCCACCGGTCACTACAAAGCTATTGAGATGGGTAAATAACATCCAGTTAATGCAGAATACACACCATGTTCAAATAATCACTTTCAGCAACATGAATCCACGCACTTTGTGTGACTACTCTGCGTTTTCCTTACCGTTCTGATAACTGCTTACATAAGATTTTCCTCCTCCCGTATATCGGAGTTGCACTCCTTCTGCTTTCCTGATCAGTTAGGTTCCTTTTTCTTTTTGGTACATAGGAATCTTACAGCTGTCAGAAAAACACAACAGAAATGAACAGAAGAATCCAGTGTGAAGTCCTGAGAGAATCCCCAGATTCTAGGGAATAATGAGCTAAAAGACTGATTTCTGTAGGATTTTTCTTTCTTCTGGCCTGACAGTGCTATTGTAGTGCAGAAAAGTCCAATGTTGGGGAGGCAGGCAGGGGCTGCCCAACTGATAGACCAGCGTGCTCTTTACATGAAGACTATGAAGAAAAATGTGGAGTGGATGAAGTAATAGTGATACAAGTGAGATCTCAGAAGTTTGGGAAGTTATTCCTTTGATGTTGAGTTTGATAAGCACTACACTGCAGGAGTGTTTTGTTTGTTAGAAGGTATCTATGTTCCAGATCCATGTGCCTGTCTTACTGTAATGCTTAGAAAATAGATAGGTAAAGATATCCTGTATTTTGCAAGAGAAAGACATGTTCTCCTAGTCTATTAAAATGCTTTGAAAAAATCCAAGAAAATAAAAACAAAAATTGGCCTACTAGACAACAGTGAAATTCAGTGACCCATACGAGGTAGTTTACAGAAAGGAGTCAACTTTTAAAAGGAGGTAACTGAAAATGCTAACAAAAAATCTAAGATAAATCACAGAAAAAATACCTACTGAGCCTACCTATAACCATATTTTTAAAATAAAATGTTTAGCTACAATGTAATTTTAAATGTAATAATACAATTAAGAGCAATTACATTCATCTGCTCATCGTGCTGATCATAGTTGTCCTAGTAGCTCCTGGATTTTTGTGACTGGATGCGTCTGTGACTCACGCTGCACAGCAGATTTGCTCTTTGGACAGGGAACATGCTTTTGTTCCATGTTTATGTTTCTGACAGGTGCTTGCATGTGCTGCAATAATGCAAATAATAAATAACAAATATTTTCCTATTGTTTCCTATTATTCCAGTAGTAAATTGCACCTGCTAAGCCTGTTTAAGTTTGCAATAGGAAGAAAAACACTTCTTAATCGGCTCTCTTCTCTTCTTCTTTAAATAAAACAACTTTTCTCAGAGGCATACTCCAGAAAGAAAAGAGTTCTTTCTGGTGAGCACACTAATACTGAGTGGATTTCCTGGACGTGTTTGTAATCTGTACTAGGAAAATGAAGAAAAAAACATTGATGTATTTCAGGTCAGTTTTGGCTATTACAGTTGATTGACTTGTGAATTTGCATTCACAGCCCATAGAATCTCATTTCATAGGTTTGGGTTTTTTGCATAAAGTTTATGCAAAACTTCTGACTGAGTTAAAATACAGCATTTGAAAATGTATTGCCTTGGCTAAAGGACTAAAACTGGAAGACAATTTACCATAGGGAAGCTGTTCCTGTGGCTGATATCCCTATGGGTTGACTGAGAAGCTCACATTAAGGGGAGGCAGGGGCCACTGAGGCAGTGCTTCAGTTTCTCAGTGGTTCTACTTGTAGAATCATAGTCATAGAATTTGTTGGGTTGGAAGGGACCTTTAAAGGTCATCTGGTCCAACTCCTCTGCAGTGAGCAGGGGCATCTTTAACTAGATCAGGTTCTCCAGGCTGAGGCTAGGTGACATGCTGGTCATTTGGAATCATGAGGGAAACTTCTGACTGACCTCCTCCAAGAAGATTAGAGCCTGTTTCACATGACAGCGATGAGAACTGCTTGCTTTTCAAAATCAGTATGCTAGTATTTCAGCTCCCCCACAGTGAAAGTGTGACACCCACCTAATTAAAAGTAGAGTCATGGGGACAACCTGTAATAACTATACTGCTTGACTTTTTTGCAGTTGCTACACCCCTTTTAGGGCTCTCACGTTAGGAAGGAAAAAAGTGGCATTTGTAGGTGCTCATGTCACTCCACTATCCTTAGGAAAACCTGGAAGATTATTTTAGGCAGTGAAATTTAAGGCTGTTAATTAAGCTAACTGAGATAAATCCCACCCTAACTAATCTTCACAAAGCCTGTTGGCCGGCTACTAAACAATGCTGGATGCCTTTTATGAGATTCTGAGTGGCTTGACTACAGCTAATGTCCAAGGAGTTGGAATAGTGTGGAGGAGTACTCCATGCAATATTCACCATCTTTTTTAAAAATAATTCTTTAATGGCAGGGAAATTTATGTTTCTCCGGTGAAATGGTTCTACGTTGTCTCAATATTGCATGAAGATACTCAGCATTTCACAGGAAGTGGCCTTGGAAGCGTACTTATGATGTGCTAAAGATTGGTACACCAAGTGAGCAATAGCACGGAGACCAAAATTCTTTTCTTCTACCAAAAATATCTTCCCACAAAAGTGGAAGAACAAGCTGCAAGTTCCATCTGCTTCTTCACATGGAGAGATCCAGCAGGTCCTCCAAAGGACACCTTCTGTTTTCCTCAGGACTTGGATTCATTTGAGGAAACACCAGCAGAATTCTGAAAATGATGCCATAAAATACTCAGGCAACCAAATGCTGACTTGAATTCTTGTTTGAATGTTTTTTTTTTCAGCATTCACATGCTCACAATCATAAACATAAATGTTCTCATTTTCTTTTTATGTGCACTTAAACTTATGTGATTGTTTTTAATTTTTATATAAATTGAAGTATGACTATCTTCAAGCAATTTGTGTTTTTTTTTAATTTAACACTTTGTTCCAGACACAAAAACACCCTGTCCAAATGATCTGCTGGTCTGTTCTAGTTTTCACTGTCTATATGATGAATGCAGGATAAATTCTACAAACATCTGTGCATCTAGAAAGAAATCATGCAGCCATTAATTGCTGTATGAGTAAGACCATGTTTGCATTTTCTTGCATGCTATCCATTTTTATACTGAAATATTAAAAGTTAGCCTAATTTTTTAATAATGTGAGAACATAGGAAGCATTCTCAGTACTAAACAGAAAAAAGTTTAGGTAAAAATAACCTTTTTTTTTTTTTCCTGGTCTTTCAAAATATGTTAACTGGGTATCTGTAATAATGCACTGTTGTAAATTCTGGGAACTCCTCCATGCCTTAGGTGGAGACTTGAAGGCACAATAGGAGACAAAGTGCACTCATCTGAATATAAGCAGTACTGAAAACTGGTGAAATTATGAAGACAGAGTCTTTATCTTTTCCTCCTGTTTCCTGATAGCAGTTTATTTTTAAAACCTGTTACTCAAATGAGAAGGAAACGATGGTGACTTCCTCCAATGAAGCTGTCAGAGCTGGGGTCAAGAATACACTAGAAAAAAAATATCTGGGAAGAGGGCCTGCTGTATTTCAGGTGCTGCCATTGTGTGTGCATCCCTCTGTCCATACTCCAGCTCAGATATAGAGTAACTGCAACAGGAGCCAGATTGAGTAACTACTTACAAGTTCATCACAATATAACTGAGATTTTGATGTGCTTAAACAGATCAGGCTAAGCTTTCAGTCCTGTTTTTATTTCTTTGCTCAGGAATAATGAATATATGTTACTTTCAAGCTGCCTTTGATACATTGGTATATGAATTTTAAAATTGTAATTATTTCATTATTTTTATTTTAAGAATGTAGATTTAGTTCTGTATGACCCAGGCTAAGTTCCATGTAAATTCTACTTAAAGCCCTACAGCCGGTAAAACTCTTCCTTCTGCAAAATAAGCCTTCTGCTTTTAGTCCGTTTTGATGGAGCAAATGAACCTGCCTCTTATTACTCCCTGTTCCTCTGATAGTCACTGCAGGGTGGTTTGTATGAGGAGACTTCTGCTGACAAGCTTGTATGTTGTTCGTGTCCACTTGGGATGTCCTTTCAAGGAGAAGCAGTCTAGAAGTCTGATGGCAACGCTGGGAAGTCGGCAGAGCGGATTATCTGTTGGATTAGCGTTGCTCTGTGCCAGGGTGACCTGCTTTGCTGTGCACAGGCACTCTCAGTGGAGGCTGAACTCAAAATCCTGGGGTTTGGACCAACTTAAAATTTTCCCTTAGTTTTAGTGTGTGAAAAAGGCACCTGGTTGGATCAAGGTCCTGGGTTCCAGCTCACATCTGCTCATGGTTTCTAGGGGACTTTGAAAAAATGGCATAGGTCAGAGCAGTCACCTAGCTGCAGTCAGGGAAGGAAGGGAGACCTTAAACATATTGCTTTCCCTCCCGGCTCCGAAAAGCAGAAACCCAGATCTGCAGAGAATCTGGGCCAATGTGTTCCTCACACTTCAGACAACAGTCCCACTCATTCCTCACTCCGCAGGCTGTGCCGTGCCGAGGTTTCGCAGCCGGTCATGGTGCCAAAGGTGTTTCCCGGTTTGCCCTGCTTCCCTGGCAGGTAAAGGTGGCTGCCTTCCTCAGGTGGGACCGCAGGAGCTCTAACTGCAGAGGACTGCAAGTTGGGAGCCTTTCCAAGTAAAGTCTTTTTCATGAAAGTACGTTCATTTGTTGAAACTGAAAATCTTTGTAGGGAAGAGTTGAATTTGATGAATTCCCTATTTGAAAAAAAAAAAAAGGCATAGAAAAGCCTCAGCAGATTTGAGAACATATGGGGTTTGATTCTCCACTGTCTTACACATTTTGCTGTTGTTTACGAAGATCTGACAAAGCAGATGTAAAACGCAACCTCGCTGCCTGGTTAGGATTTGCCTCCAATTAGTTACAAGTATGACTGAATACACAAGATTAAAAAGCCTGGTGAAACAGTTCTCTGCTTTCTCTCCACGCTCATTGATCCTTTGTTACCTGCTTTTGACCACTATGACACACATAGGTTTATATAGTCCTCCTGTACTGAAATCTTCCTCTTTTGCTTTGTCTTCCCAGCCTTTTCCTCCTTTATCTCAAGTCTCTGCATCTTTCTGGGTTACTACATTCAAAGTGTTTTGAAAGGAATGCATACTTAGAAATTGGAAAAAGGTGGGAGGTACAAGGGAGAGAGTGGTTTTTTTTTTGGGGGGGGTGTCACACATTCTGTCAGCAAGGGTGGAAGATGGTATTTTCCCTCCCTGTCAGCACTGGTGACTACACCTGAAATACTGCATTCCATTCTGGAATCTTATGGCTAGAAAAAATGACAAGAGAGAAAGAAAGAAAAGAGCAATAAAAGTGATTTGGAGGCTAGACATATACTGATTTATGCAGAAGGACTAAATTAATTTGAAAAGGTTTGGGCAAAGGCTTGCCAAAGCAATAGGCTACACGAGATACCTCTGTTTCAAGATCAACTCTAAAACTGAGTGCAGGGGAGCTACTTGTAGTAATTTCAGGTGGGTAGAGAACATAGAATCATAGAATTGTTTAAGTTGAAAAAGACCTTTAAGATCATGGAGTCCAGCCATTAACCTAAAAATGCCAGGTTTATCACTAAAACATGTCCCTTAAGCACTGTATCTACACAGTCTCTTAAATACCTCCAAGGATGAAGACTCCACCACTTCCCTGTGCAGCCTGTTGCAGTGCTTTAATGCAGAAAATAAAAATGCATGCTTGGTATTAAAAAAGAAGCTCGACTACATTATAGAACTGTCTTCTTAGTAATGCTGTATTAGTGGTAGTTTACTGTACCTAGTTAAAGAAAGTATTTCACGATTTGCAGTTGGTTCCCAGTGCTGCAATCAGTCGAATAAACTAGTGAAGACACAACTCTAATATATACTTATAATGCTTCCATGTTTGAAAAGAGTCTCAAAGACCACAAGAGCAAGTGGATGAATATAAACCAATATGTAAGAAGAGCAAAACCAATATGTAAGAAGAGCAAATCTTTGACTTTTCCTGACGTCTTCTTGCAGCTTTGGGAATCTTGTTTCCTCAGTTTATGGATGTGAGTGCTTATGGGTTTTGTGCAGTTTCTCCCTGTTGCTTCAGTCTGGGAACCTCTTGCTCAGGTCCAATCTTTGTATCCCCTGGAAGTCCACTATCTCTAAGTCCATTACAGTGAGATAAGGAAAAGTAAAGGGAGCTAATGGAGTAGTTGAGTGTTTTTAAGGAATTCCTGTTCGTAATTTTTCCTCTGTTTCTGTGATATCGTGGCCGAGAATCACAAGGTCCTCTGCAATTAAACATAGAAGAGTCTGTTCTGGCACTCTCTAATAAAATTATCAAAATATCAAAATACCTCAGCTTCCTCTGTCCAAGTTTGCATGATTAAAAATATGCTAGTTTTAAGGATTTAATGCAGTAACAAAGCATGATGTGTGTCATCACCAGCTAGCCATTGAAAGTTAATGTTACTGGGCTTACTGAATTATTTTAGTATCCTTTATGGGTATTACATGCATTTTACATTATAAAGTCTGTTATAATTACCAGCTTGATGTTGTAAATGGTTTGAGGTCTGCCTCATTAGGTTTATTACTTCTGAATATAAATTGGAAAGAACTTCAGTGCCAGAAAAAAAGTCAAGACTTTGTTATGGCATTGAAGAAAAAGTCTGCCTAGTTCAGCATTTAAATGTTCTAAAACCAGAGCAAATCAGCTAAAAGTTTACAGCATCCTTTTTTCATTTTCTACCTCTAAGAGATTTCAATCATAGGAAGCCAAAAAAATGGGAAAAATGGAAGTGAAGCAGTGAACCTAGTTAATCCAGCTACATCCTGGGGCCAAACAGAGGGAGAATATAAGAATAAAGGTGGAAAAAATCTAAAATGTTTAAATTTGTAGATTTTGAACATAAGGAGAAATGTAAAACATTTGATTTTTTAAAAGTCTATTTTTGTTCTATCTTCCTCTACAGTACAACTAACAGGTGATAAGAAAAAGTATTTGAACATTTTTCTGGGGTAAATATTTTTTTACCAATTGTAGTTTTGAAACTCTCTGGTTTTCTGAATATATTTACTAACAAGTATTTATGAAAAATATTTACTAAGTAAATCAGAACTTCCTACTCCTAAAAATCAGGAAATGCTATAATGCTGAATTTTAAATTTTGATATATTTGTAATGCACTTTATAACCATAACGTATGCTTGATGTTGTTAAATAAACTATTAGAAACACACTTGCACAATATATGTCCTGCAAAGTCCTATAGATAAAGTTGTTGCGTTGTTTCTTTTTTTTATTAGGGCCTCCTTGTGCCATATTCACACAGTAAAAATGCCTTGAAGGTGGTAAAGTGGCTTTCTGAAGCTCTTTCACTTCTCCAGGGGCAGATGGCTTCCACAGAAACGCGACAGAGAACACTTTGAAGGGTCTTGTTAATTTCTGGGCAAACCATGTATACCCACAATTTATTTCATGGGAGCTAAGGAGAGCAGAAACTGAGACTGTTCTCACTCACATTTGGGAGAGAACAGTCACAGCCTGCAGCACAGACTAAGGCTCTCAGTCCCCATGTTGTTTTCCCTACTAATCATACCCCCAAAGGTAAAACAAAGAATAAGGTTAAAAAAAATAACTGAAAAAAATAGCTTCCAGTTGCTGATAACCTTAAGGCAATAAAAGCACATAGATATAGGGGTTCCCCTAAGTGAAAGAAATCTGACCTGAAGGAGGCCTACAGGAAAGCTGGGGAGGGACTGTTTATAAGGGCATGTGGTGATAGGACATAGGGTAATGGTTTTAAACTAGACCAAAATAGATCTAGATTAGATATTAGGAAGAAATTCTTTGCTGTGAAGGTGGTGAGACACTGGAAGAGGTTACCCAGGGAAGTTGTGGATGGCTTAGCCATGGAAGTGTTCAAGGCCAGGCTGGATGGGGCTTTGAGCAGCCTGGTCTAGTGGGAGGTGTCCTTGCCCATGGCATGGGGGTGGGAACTAGATGATCTTCAAGGTCCCTTCCAACACAAACCATTCTTTGATTCTATGATTCCATGATTCTATGATTCCATGATTCTATGATTCTATGATGATTCTACAAGTTACACACTGTTTTTTGTGAGACAGAATTAAAATGTTTTTGTTGTGTGACATTGAAACAAAAAACCAGAACCCCAGATGCATTATTTGAAACACCACACAGTGGGGAAAAGGTGGCACTGTCACAACTGCCAGCCCAACCAAGCCTCCAAAGGAGGTGATGCAGGATATTGTAACAGAGGTGTTCTTGATGAGGCTTTCCTGCTTGAAGAGATTCATGACATACAATTAGATCCAGGCTGGCAAAGGTTGTTTCTTTTACAACTTGGTTAAAGTATTCTGAAGTTCAGGATGCAAGGAAATAAATATGACATTTTTAAATGAATGTGTTGCCCAGGAAAATCGCTACAAAACAGTTGTTAAGATGGCTGAATCATCTTTATGTCATAATGGGAAAAAAAGAAACAAAAAAAACCCACTGAAGTTTTCAGTGCTGGATATGGTCTTTTGCTTCTAATAGAAAGCTACTGATGATAGTTATTACTGATCACACTGGGCGTGGAGGTCTTGGGTCCATTTAAGCCGGACTAAATGATACTAGCTTATGAGTGCTTTCTTGAATGTAAACCAGTTTCAGTATTTAATAGTATCTTTAATGTGAAAAAGTCAGGTTTTAGTATTTGAAAAAATACAAGGGCCTGGCTTGTTACATTTATATATTCCTATTCCAATGAATTGAACTGTATAATTGCTTGGCATTTTTAAGGCTGCAAGTAAAAACTTTAAAATTTTTTTTTACCATTCTATAGTGACAGACAAGTAGTTTGCTCACTTTTTTTTTTACTTTCAGTATTTCGTTTATTCCTTTCAGTCATCTTCTTCTTTCCGGCATGCTTAGACAACCTGCAAACTCATGTACTATTACAGAACTGCTGCAAGCCAGGAAAGAGAACCAGATAAGGTGATAGAATAAAAAAAGGCTAGGAGCATTCCTTTGTTCTTCCCTGTGTTTTCAACTGAAACTCAAAAAGTATGAAAAAGATAATAATCTACTGCTTTTACATAAAGTAGAGGTAGCTTTTATGCCATGATGACTGACTCTCCAGTCAGTTGGCATTTTGTCCAGTATCTAGTATCAGTTTGAAAAATGCCTTCACATTGCCAATCTCATGTTGCCAAGTCACAGTTCAGAGCTGCAAGAGAACAAAGGAAAATTCAATACCTGGAAAAATGCAAGAGAAAAAAGACTGTCCTTGGACAAGATTTCATTTAATGCTGCTAGGAGCTCTACCGCTGGACAAAACTTTTTCAAAACCCTGTACTCTTCTCCTCTTCCTTCAGGAAATAATGTTAGCATACCTCAAATCCAATGAAACTACCCAACAGAACACTAATCATATAATGCACACCAGTGGAATCTTCAGTAAAGATAAAGGCTCTTCTAAGTTTTGTCCTCAGAAGTGACTGATATTAAGAAGCCCAGGTTTCCCAGTTTCTGAGTCTTTTTGATGTTTTTGAAAATTGTACCCATGTTTTAGCAAACCTACCAAAAAGACTGCCTGCTAGTTGGTAAGTATTCTGTACAGAGGGCACCAGCACTTGGAATGACAATGCACACATTAACATTAATGGACATTCTCAGACACTCTGTCTACTCTCCCTGCCCCTTACTTTTTGAGGGCAAACACAATTGAAAGTTGATGGAGAAAATGTTTTTTTGAAAATAATGACAAGCTGATTTTTAGATGATCTTTAAGCACGCATGCGAGATGTATGCTTTGGAAAATACTCAAGATACCATTGTACACTGATACTTCTTGAGTACATCCACCATTCTCATGGTTCAAGTCTTTTCAAAACTCTCCATGCATGTATCTCTATGATTTTGCAGGTCATAGAATCATAGAACGGTTTGAGTTGGAAGGGACCTTAAAGACCATCTAGTGCCAACCTCCCATGTAGTTCCACTTCCCACTAGACCAAGTTGCTCAAAGCCTCATCCAGCCTGATCTTGAACACTTCCAGGGATGTGGCATCCACAGCTTCTCTGGGCAACCATCATTCAAGAACTTCCTTTCTCCTGTCTGAAGTTGATAAAGGGCTTCAGAAACAGACATAGAATCAAACTTGGATCTTCTGGAATCTGTGAAGAACTTTAAGTGTCATGACTCATGGCAAAGAGAAAAAATGTTTACTGTGCCATCATGGATCTCTCTGGACAAGTCTTGTCTGTTTTAAGGAATTTGTGACAGTGATCAAATACAGCTTGTAACCCGTAGTCAGCCCCACTGACTAGCCCTGACATTTCACAGACCACCTGAGAAGCATACAGCACTTTGGGCAATTTGACAACCATAATGTGGCATCCATCACTTGCACACCCTGAAAGCTCTGAGTGCCTTTCAGCTTCCCACCAGGATGTTTAACTCTTTACTTCTGCTCCTTCACATACAGAGACCTGCATGGCCATAACTGGCTCCTTAGCTTACATATGCGCCATCTGTTCCATGAACGTTTCTCAGATCGCAGCTTGACTTGTCACTTACACCCACATAGAGGTGCCTTTAATTGCTTTCATCTTTTAACCTGAACAAAGGGTTTGTCATTTTTAAAGATGCTCTTAAAAATCACACTCCTTTTCAGTGACAGCATGTTACCACCTTCCAGGAGCACAGGATGACTGCCAGGACTGTTGGTCACAGTTTCATGACCCAAAGATTTTAGTGACTTGATAAGCAATAACAGTTCCTCAAAAGCAGATGGATCACTGAAGCTTGTGCTTTGCCTTAACTCTCAGCATTTCATTAGGGGATTTCCTAAATCTCTCTGAAAAACTCAAATAAACATTGATTATATGGTGCCTGCTGTTGGAACATGACTTACTTATGTATTTGCCCTGAATAGTATGTGGTTGTTTTTAAAAAATGTTGAATGGTGTAGAAAATGAGCCTGTCTAAGCAGAGAATGAGAGCATGTGTCGAAAAACCCCCAGGAAAGGCTAGGACTGGCATCTTCACTAAGATTACAGAATCACAGAATCACAGAATTACAGAATTACAGAATGTTGGGGGTTGGAAGGGACCTCAAAAGATCATCTAGTCCAACCTCCCTGCAGGATCACCTAGAGAAGGTCACACAGGAACGCATCCAGGTGAGTTTTGAATGTCTCCAGAGACTGAGACTCCACAACCTCCCTGGGCAGCCTGTTCCAGGGCTCTGTCACCCTCACAGTGAAAAAGTTTTTCCTAATGATTTTGTGATACTTCCTATGTTTCAGCTTGTATCCATTGCCCCTTGTCCTGTCATTGGACATTACTTAGGAGAGCCTGGCTCCAACTTCCTGACTCTCTCCCTTTATATATTTATAAACATTAAAGAGGTCACCCCTCAGCCTCCTCTTCTCCAAGCTAAAGAGACCCAGCTTCTTCAGCCCTTCCACATAAGGGAGATGTTCCCCTCCCTTCATCATCTCTGTGGCTCTGCACTGGACTCTCTCAAGCAGTTCCCTGTCCTTCTTGAGCTGAGGGGCCCAGAATTGGACACAATATTCCAGATGTGGCCTCACCAGGGCAGAATAGAGGGGCAGGAGGACCTCTCTCGACCTACCAGCTACCCCCTTTCTAATACCCCCAGGATGCCATTGGCCTTCTTGGCCACAAGGGCACACTGCTGGCTCACGGTCATCCTGCTGTCCACCACAACCCCCAGCTCCCTTTCTCTATGCTGCTCCCCAACAGGTCAGTCCCAGTTCCCAACCTGTACTAGTGCATGCGGTTGTTCTTTTCCACATGCAAGACCCTACAGTTGCCCTGTATTTCATAAAATTTCTCCCTGACCAACTCTCTAGCCTGTCTAGGTCTCTCTGAATGGCAGCACAGCCTTCAGGTTTGTCAGCCACTCCTCCCAGTTTTGTGTCACCAGAAAACTTGCTGACAGTGCTCTCTAATCCCTCATCCGGGTCATTAATGAATATATTGAATCATAGTACTTGTCCCAGCACTGACCCCTGAGGGACTCCACTAGATACAGGCCTCCAACTAGACTCTTCCCCATTGACCACAACTCTTTGACCTTTTTCCTTCAACCAGTTAACAATCCACCTCACTACTCAATCATCCAGACCACACTTCCTCGGTTTAGCTATGAGAATGCTGTGGGAGACAGTGTCAAATGCTTTACTGAAATTCAGATAAACCACATCCACTGCACAACCATCGCCTATCCACTTGGTTATGTCCTCAGAAAAGGCTATCAGGTTGGTCAAACTTGACTTCCCCTTGGCAAAACCATGCTGACTGCTCCTAATGACCCTCATATCCTTGTTATGCTTAGAGACAGTGCCGAGGATAAGTTGTTCCATCACCCTTCCAGGGATGGAGGTGAGGCTGACTGGTCTGTAGTTACCTGGATCTTCCTTCCTGCTCTTTTTGAAGATTGGAGTGACATTTGCTTTTCTCCAGTCCTCAGGCACCTCTTTTGTTCCCCACGACTTACCAAAGATGATGGAGAGTGGCCTAGCAACTACTTCCACAAGCTCCCTCAGCACCCGTGGGTGCATCCCACCAGAACCCATGGATTTGTGGATGTTCAGATTGCCTGACTGATCCCTAACCCAGTTCTCTTCAACCAAGGCAAGATGTGCACTGGACAGACAATTCTGTAAAGCCATAAAAGTCACAGGTGACATGACACTCTGCAAATGTTTTTAATGGGAATTGAAGCTCTGTAGGAATGTTTTCATCTGATTATACAATTACTTATGTCATGGGGTCAGAATTAAATAGTTCTCCAATTCAGAGAGGATGAAGTAATTCCCAGATTTTATAGTTTTCATTTACACTGTTAGAGATATGGAACACAAAAGCTAGAACAGCAATTTTGTTACCTCAAATCTTTTTCAGCTTTCTCAAAAGCATGTTAACTCCTCTCATTATTTCTTCCTCAGTTGAGGCCTTTGTTTGTTTCCTTCAGGTTAACTGATAATAGGTAAATATCAGCATATGAATTCAGATTCTGACTCTATGTGAGGATGAGTTCTTTCATTCAGAAAAAAAAAACAACCAAACCCAACACTTTAGCAAATGCTAATGTCATTGTTGTTACAGACTTTTAATTTATTCATTGTAAGTAACTAAACTCTCAATCAGGGCACTTTTAAGGACTTCTAACTACTTCTTGGTTACAGAAATATTCTGGTCCCCAGAATACACAGTCAGTGCTTCTACAGGGTAAATTTATACTGCTTGCAGACTCCTGATAAGTAGAATAGCACTACTTAAAACTGAAGGTTTAATGTATACTATCAAAATATCTCAGTTGAGAATAGGGAAAAATGGAATTAGCATTTCTTGTTGTTGCCTAAATGTTGCTGTTCAGTCTATAAGGAAAAAAAATATTAATTGGGTTACATTTATCAAATCTCAAGTCTTACCTTGCCAAATGGAGACTTAAAGAAGGTTTATTCATTGTTCAGGCAATGCCTTTAATAATGAAACATGAATGAGGAAAATGTATCCCATGATTACTTTTTAATGGTGACTTCATCTTGGAAAAACAGAGTGTGGAAATTATATAAATTAAAAATAAAAATAATTTGTAGAAAACAATACTGAGTATGTGAAAAGGTCAAATGTTGAGCTTCAGAATAGAAGAGAGCCAAATATGTCTAGGCACGTGTTAATTGTGTATAGCAGGAGTCTTTGGATGGGGATGAGAACTACTTTATCATTCAATTAATTTTAAAAAGTAACCCTACCTCAAAGCCTGGAGTATATTTGAACAAATTGTCTTTTCTTTGTTTAAATTATTTTTGCTAAAGGCTGAAACCTTTCTTTGGCAGACATCGAGTGAATTTTGAGAAGAGTGTATTTAGTCTGTTAAGCCTACAACTGACTTTCTGTGTCTCAGTGGTTGGCTTGTTTACCTGCAACAATAAAACATCTCCAGTTTTGGAAAACGAACCTGTCATATTTATACCATGAGGCTCTTTATATTTTTGGATTAGTACAAAACTACTTTCTTATGGATCTATGCTGGCTCTGTGTAAATGAGCATGGGACCATGTATATACCTCCTTCCTACGTGGAAGAGAGGAGATCCATAGCAGTAAGCCTTTGCACGTGGATATTTAGGCTGTAACCTCAGGCACTACACAGGTTCCTTTTTTTCGTACTAACCATTTCCTCACTGCCAAACTGAAACTGGTCCTGACATGTAGCATGGAAATGTTGTTTTTTCATATCTGTAAGTTATGTTGGACTGTTGCACACGCTGTTTTGGCAATCGAAGAGATGACCACACTCTGTGCGATTTAAGTCAATCAGAACTTTTCCTTTTACTCAACATCCAACACTTATGCTAGCTTCTTTTGTTCCCTATAGTGTTCATTCCTTATCAAGCTGCTGTAGCTGTTTTCTTTTTTTTTGTTTTTCATAACAGATTGCTTTGACTGTATTAATATACTAAGACCCACTATTTTCACAGAAATAGAGTATATTTGTTTTCTTTTTTTTTTTTGCTATTAGCATGCCATATAAAATACCTGACAGCCTAAGAATCCCAAAGATGCATTATGTGGAGCAGAAGTAAAAAACCTGCTTTGTTGCAATGGATAGAAATTAGTTCAGGTGAAATGTTAAAGATAATTTATAGAATATATTATTTTGATTACAAGATGGTCTTTGTATAAACACAGTAATGTAAAAATAAGGAAAAGGATTAATCTGACATCTTAAATGACTTATTTACTGTTCCATTTTGAAAAGTTAATATCTTCAAATATTTTCCACTTTTGATGAAACAGCTTTTATCATGTTCCTTTTTTGCTAAAGCAGCATTTTTCCATCCTCAGATATGGCTCCTATTGCAGTTACGATAGACCTAATTATAGAAAGGTAATAAGTCTGCTGGGTGAAAATGGATTTAAAATTACAGAAACTGCTTGACTAAATTTCAATGCTGATTCTACAAACAGCTCCATATGGTACATTTCCATTCCTAGCTGAGCCCGATGAAGGGAGCTGCGCTCCAAACTGGACATCGTCTATGCAGAGACGGAAAGATCAGCTTTGCACCATCATTTCTATCAGCTAAAATATTTCTACTTTCCTGTTATTCAGTGTAACAGTAAAAGAAATCTAGGTTCTTGGGATAATGAAGTGCTTATTTTTCACGCCATTAGAAAATTTTTCTTTATGAAGACAGGTAATAAGAAAGGACTACAGGTACTGTTTAAAAAACCCAAAACAACCCAACAACAAAAAAACCCCAAACACTGTCCTGCTTTGTTTTTCTGAAAGGCACCAATTTCCATTCAAGCAGAGTTAGTGCTGAGCTCTTTTAACCACTTCTTGTCCCTTACTAGTTACTCACTTCCATTTCTGGACTTTTCTGGGAGCTGATTAAATCTGTTCACTAGGTTGTATTGCTTAGGTCACACCATTTTACTACTGACATTGTTTCTTTTTGGTACTTTGGTATCCTAAACGTGTTTACAACTTTTATGTCTGATACTCCCCTTATGGACAAAGTATCTCTTCAGCTGTTAAAAAGCTTTTGTGACTGTGTAGAGCATCCTGGAGACGTCCAATGCTTTCCTTTAACTCACCATAAAGAGCAGCTTCTAGACAATGCATCTATATGCATTGACTGCTAATGTTTCACAACAATCAAGAGATTTATTAACACAGCTGAATAATTTTTTGTCATTATCAACATTTGTCACATAGCTTCAAAAGTTACATTTTGAACAATCTGACAGTTGTGAGCTTGTGCAATTTTTTTTCTTCTGTCGTTTTTATCTAAATCCTTCATAAGGAGAATTGAGATTCATGTGTTTATCTTACTTTATCAATATAATATATAATTGGGATAGATACAATGGGAAACAAAAAAGTATTTTGAGGTAAAATGGCTGGTGAAGGGGTCATAGCCACAGTACTTTGAGTCAGCCCTGTTTGTTTAGCTGCATGTAGAAAGTCTGACTAGCATTGGTGTATACAATTATATTATAACCTATATATACATATTTCTGAACTATACACAAACATTATAAATACCTACTGCTGAATGATTTTAGTACACATATTGGTAAAAAAGACCAATTAAACACGTTACAAGGTCACAGCTCTGAACTTTTTCCAGCAGTTGTAGTCTTATGGGGAGTCTCTTGTGTCCCCCAGGAGGCAAAGGACATCGAAGGAACACTTTTCTCTCTCCTCCCTCAAGCGGCACAGGCAGCTGTTGACAGCCTGGCTTCCTTTATTCAGAAACATTAATCTTTTCAGTACTCCTCCTGCAGCATGAGAAGTGCACTAGGAGTATTCTCTCTTGTGTCAACAGAAGAAATTGCCTCCCTACAAGTTTTTCAGGTGCATAAGGCAGACACTTAGTGTTTCAGCTATATTGTTATAGGCATTGCTATACTTGCTGTCCATGGGCAAATACTGGTATGTGCCACGTAAGCATGCCATAGAGCGTATCTCTACAGAATATAGAGAGCACTCTGTTGAAGGTAAGAGGATTACATTGATTCTTTCAGGAAAAACTCCTGAAAACAGTTTTATGGTCTTTTTTATTACACATCTACATTTCGGGCTATAAGAAAAGCAATCCTGGATGAAGTGTCCGAGTTCATTGCAATTTTCTTTCCTGCTTCCTTGACTGATGGGAGAATAACAGTTTTGTTCATCCTCTGCTGTCCCAGGCAGCTGGTAATTCCTATTTTCCTTTTCTCCCTAGACTGTTTTTGCCTTCTGCAGGACAGATTGAAACCACAGACCTAATCTTCTACTTTATATCCTATGCAGCCTGTTACAGATGTGTGCATAGTGCTACCTTACCAAAATGGCAATGCTTCACAGAGATATAAATTAGAAGGTACAAGCCATACAAGCAATATAAAGAGCAAGATAGGAGATAATCAAGTCCCAGGGAGAGAGAGGAACAATGTTTAAGTCTTGTACCATCTGGACATGACTTTTTGTGAGTGCTTATGAGTTTAAAATATCTGTAGATGCTGATGCATCTGAAGGTTCAGCGACATATGCCATTTTTATGCAAAGAGCAGCTGAGTCTCAGATCAGAGATTTACTAGCTGTTGAAGGGAAATACTCCTTAAGAGACTGAAGCAGACAGATTAAGCTTCTTGCTTTTCAAAAGCTGCCTTTATAAAGGAAGTCTTCTGTTATTTTCTTCCCCTCCAGCCTGTCCTTTGCATAAAGCTATGCTAGCTTTGGTGTTGGGCTATGTGTGAGGACATGGAAAATGCAGTTGTGCAAGGATATTGGCATACTGGTAATATAGAGTTCTTTGTTGGAGGGAGTTGAGAAAAAGCTGGCTGTAATCTGCTCGGGCTGCAAGAGGCTGAGCACAAAGCTTTAAGTCATATAAAAGCAGGCTGGAGAAAGAAAAGGACCCTGAGGACGGCTTGTAAGAGTCTCTGTCCTACAGAGTAACCAGTGAATCATTGCACTGACTACGTAATATCATTAAACCCCATCTATTTGGACCTATTTGGACAAAAATTGTGTTTCTTGTCTCATCCCTTTCAGAGCTGTGCAACACCAGTCACTTGAAAATTCTTTAATTGGTCTCTACTCACAGAATACTGCCTCTGAGTGTCTTTTGCCCCAGCCTTGTTTCCACGTGCTTTGGTGGAAGGATTGCATAATGCCACTTGGTATAAAATGTGCCTGCACTGCTAAGAACATAATAACGGTTTTGTTGTGCTGCCATATAGCTGAGCCAAGACATAAGACAATGCTGAGGTGAGACATTGCTGCAAACTCTTTACTAAGGCAGCTAAAAGGTAGACAAAAATAATTTTTCACAGGTCAGCTCATTAAGGATGCTACTGAAGTACAGGGTAAAACAGGCTCCTGAGTTACTTTTTTCCTTTCCTTTTCTACTTTTTTGGGAGCTGAACCAAATTTGTTTAATGAGCTTTAGCATGAAAAATGTTCTTTATTTCTTCCTACTATTTTCTATAAAAATAGAGCTGAGAGAGCAAGGAAGAGTACCTGGCAAAGAAATGGGTATTTTCAGAGAGAAACGACCATTAGTGGGGAACAAAAAGTGGCAAAATGGCTCTCACTAATCAGCCCAACCCCTTCCTCAAGATAAAGCAAATGTCAGGTCACAGTGGCTGGGGGTAGGACTGGCAGGGGCTCCCCTGGAGCAGGCAGGATCTTAGTGCCACAGATCCCACCGCCCCTGGGTTTTTCTTAACCATATCATTGATAGGTGAACTGATATCCAGCACTTAGAGCTGAGAGTTGTCTCTGGTCTTTTTTAAAAAAAACCCCTATTTTCATCTGTCAGTTTTTCTGACAGTCTATACTATTTTGCAGGACAAGGAGCCTGTACTCTTGGTGGTGCCTATCACATTTACACTGTCATTATGCGGAGTGGTTAAAGTAGAATTAGGATGGTGTGCTAACCTGGAACTTCCTGGCTGTCAACAGTGATTCTGAAGTATTTTACCACTTATCTGGAAAATGTTACATACCTCTGCTAAAACATTCATTTGTGATCTGGCCAGTAGTATGCTAATATTCCAGTGTTATTGCTGATAAAGAAGGTGTCTGAAGGGTGCTGTGAGCTGTGTAATAGGCTCTAGTGCTGCCTCTTCATCCTATCCTCTGCCCTAGACATTCATTCCCATGTATGTTCTGCAGTTTGCTCAGTTGTGCTCAAGCAGGTTTCTGAGGCTCTGCTGAAAACAAGATCTTTGGGTTAAGGAGTATTTTTGAAATGCACATCACTTCAGGATGCAGTGTAAATCTAGTGACTGGGGGTCTACAATATCTTCGCTGACCTGAGCAAATAGTAACCAGCATGGTAAAAAATTAATCAAATTCTGCATGTAATTGCCCTCACATGTTTATTCTGTTTTAAAAAAGATTTTAAAAAGCACTGAGATGATAAGACTGATTTCCAGGAAGTAGCAGCCACATGTTCTGGAAATAATTGCTGCTGACCAGACTCTCAAGCAGCAACAGGGAAGATGTATGCATGGTAAAAAATTTTTGTTAAAAAATGAAAAATGAATGAATGTGTCTGCATTTTTAACATCTTTTTGAATTTAAAACACTACAGGTCTTATCTCATTTTTTCAAAGTCCTGAATATTCACTGAATTGCCACATACAGATTCTGAGCCCAGGCCCTTTTATTTCCCTTCCAAATGATGCCAAACTAAAACAGTCTCATGTTTGCCCCAAACACCAGCGGAATTCCAGCAGAGTGTCACTGTTTCTCAGGTGGTACTTCAGGTCAGTCTCCCTGTTCTGCTAGTTCTGCCTGGAAACTGTCCTGCTGCCTGCAGGTACCTTGGCAGGAGCTGAGCAATATTTAGCACAAGGATAGCTGTTCAGATAACCACAACACCCAACAAATGTGGGAAAGTGTGGACACATTCTGCATCAGAAAGAGAACTGCACGTGACTAAGGGATGATTTCAGTTTTCAAGGACTAGAAATAGGATTGCAAATTTGCTCTAGTCCAAATTAAATATCTGGGTGGAGTCCTATTACACACAATACCTTCGGGGTAATGGGAGACTTCTTATTTTCTTCTCTATTGGAAAAAGAAGGAGGAAGAATGGTCCAGTGTATGGGTTCCTTTATTTTTAATCTTGGCTGTTGCTTATGAGCTGCTTTTCATGTGAGAAGGAGTAAAAGTTTCTCAGCTGAATGAGGAAAGCGTATATTCCCAGATAGGAGAACTCTGGAAAAACTAGGGAAGAACTGGCCCAATTAAATAGAAATCTCACACACCACCTTCTTTTTTTTTGACTCTATAATATTTAAATGGGCTCATGACTAGGGAGAAGGAATTCACTCTGTCTCTAAATGGTACCATAACTATTTTAAAAAGCAAAATACGAAATGAACTCATTTACTTGCAATAGTCAGAAAAGATTTTTTTCCCTGGTTCTATTTCAGGAAACAATACCGTAGTCATTAAAAAATTTAGCTTCTTCAATTGTATTTTCCTCTCATGTTTTAAGAATAAGGCTTTCGAAAATGCTACTCGCAAATGTATCTTGCTTTTTTTTTTTTTTTTTAAATTCGGTTTCCCCCAATACCTTTGGAGAAGCGGGGTGAAGGAGAACAAATGTGTCTCGACAGTGTCATCTAGTGGCAAAATACGTATGAAGCCCTTGAGAGAGGAGCATTAGTTGAGCTGAGCCGGACAGCTAGCAAAGCACCTTCTTTTACACACTGATTAATGACTGAGCCACAGATTTGTACTTTATTTGGACGCCTCCTTGCAGGCAACTTGAAGCTGCTTCCCATCCAGAACAGATGAGAGAGTACTTCTAGCAGCTTGCACAAGAGATGATGAAGTCATCTGTATTGTTCTGGGGGAAGACGTCACGAAATCATAGAATTATTTAGGTTGGAAAATACTTCAGTTCATGATTTTAGTTCAGTTGCTAAGAAAGATTTGCCCTTTGCATGCCTGAAAATATTTCCTGTGTAGTGAAAGCATAATGGGAGATCGGTATCTCCCAAGAAAGAAGCGGTTTTAAGCTAGCCTGACACAGAAAGTCAAACTTCATAAGCCTAAGGACTATGAAATTGTGCTTTGTAGGGAACTGGTAAAGTGATTGGAGAAGAATATTGTCTCAGTTAGCAGCATTGATAGGAACTATTCAACCATTGCGATACTTTGACAAGAAAAAACATTATAATAGGCCCATTAGAACGACAGTTCATAGATATGTTGCTACTTGGATTTTACTATTAGAATCCTTAGCAGAAACTCAGACGTATCAAAGTTGCAAGAATTAACGTTGAAAGCTATTAATCAAAAAATCCTAAAGCTTTTCTTTTAAAAAACCCCAAATATATATTTCTTAATATATTTTGTCTTTCCAATCCATACCATTCTATGATTCTACATTCATGATCTTTTTAAAGTGGACCTAAATTATAGCTGGGTAGGTTAGACTTGTCTGGGAGAAAAAAAAACACAAACGTTTTTAGTTTTTAAGGGGTTTTCCCCTCTACAGTTCATCATATCTTCTGTTTAAAGATTGTAGAAAAACAGACTGTACTCATGCCTTTTATAGTTTCACTTGTGTCTTCATTTATAATTTCATCATAAACTGAAACATAACTGAATCTCAAATTTTAAGTACTGAAATGTTTACCATTTCTTATACAGCATGTCATTCATAGGCTTCAACACACTTTAGCCCTATTCCCCTCTGTTTTGCAGGGGAGTCAATGGTCAGAAACAGCATTATACGAGGGAAAATTTAAAGCAGGTTAGTTAAGTTCCTCTTTTCTGCAGTCCGAGTAGATAGAGCTTGTTCTGATTCTTCGTGGTGACAGACCATACTAGGAGAGAGGAAGGATGAATATTCTCCCCACTCCCTGATGCAATATTCAGCGAGCCACTGGCACAGCAGAGCTCAGCTCAGAAGAACAGCCTTGAGTCCTGAGCCTGCACTTGACAAAGCTCCACCTGTGAAGAAAATGCGGTGCTGTGGCATTTTTGTATAAGCGCTCTGCTAAGTCTGCGAGCAGCCAACCTAACACCACTGTGGTGACATCTGAGTGTCAGCAAAGTTTTTCGACTGTAGATGGCACTGCAAGGCAAGTACAAAGTTGTGTTTAGGTGGTGGAGATGACTCTCCTGAGGATTTGTATCTTCCACACACTGAAATCAAGTGTTTGGAAGATAACAAATACTCAGGAGAGGCTTTTAAGACTCAGAGAAGACCTAGAAAGAACTAAGGTAAGGCCAGAGGAGGCCTGTCTGGAAGTGATGTAAAGGGAATGTATGTAAAGGGAATGATGTAAGGGGTAATGCAGGGCATTACCTTTTGGGAACTGACACCTCTCACCAGAGTTGGTGGATCACTGCAGAGATGGAGAGGAGTGGTGGCTCCAGCTGCTCCTGGCACTCCTGGGTCAGGCAGCTGGAGCAAGACAACTCAGGTCCTCAGGCATCACTTCATCTGGGCCATGAACTCCTGCAGAGAGCACACGGGTAGACTTGGAGAGACAGGTTGCATCCCGCTGTGGCCAGTGCCGCGAAGTGCATCCTGACCCATGTCACCTCGTGTGGTATGTGACACAGGGTGGGCACCCTCTGCCATCCAGACTGAGTGTAGCGGGACCCTACTGGCAGCAGCAGCCCCCAAATCAGTATGTCTGGTGCTCAGTGCCAGAGAGAGTGTCAAATGCCTTGTTCAGAGATAGTACCGACATAGCCCAAATAGCTGCACCTGGGCATGAAATGATCAGAAATTGGCTGTGCTGTAAACTGGATGTTTACCTAGTCTTTAAAAGAAGTTTTAAAAAATACTGACGTCTTTTTTCCCTATCAGCAGAGCAAGGCAAGAAAGGCAGTTCCTCCCTGTTCCCCCAAGTTCAGAAGCTATGAACAGATCCTTGATGCCTCCTAACCAGCATGATCTTGCCTCTCCCCTGTCTGTGAGACTGCCACAAGACCAGCAGTGTCATCTGCAATTGCTATGAAGTTGAAGACATGCAGTGGAAAGTCCTTAGGAAGCCCAAGAGAACATCCTTGATTATTCTGATGTTCTCCCTTCCATAGGAGACTACCATAAGGTAGGCTGCCACCTTGCTCCTTCAGTTCAGGAGGATCTAGGGAGAAGGAAGATGTGCAGGAAAGACCACATATTGAATTTTCTTGCTTAAAACAATAAACTTTCTGCAGAATAAGAAAACACTTTGTTTAAGTGTTTTTGTCTTCTGCAAAATATTTCACATCACAACAAGTAACACTTCACATGTACTGCAGTTTCTGAATGTACTGAAGATTATATTCCAGTCACTGAAAGTAACTGTCCCTTTACCAGTTCCTGCAAATGACTGCCTTTCACTACCTAGCATATGCCAATACAATTTTTGTTTTAGGTACATTGTGCCCTTTACCACAGGTTTTTGCAAAACTTTTTAAAATATGGCTATTCTTTAGAAATTTGGGACAATGCGTTCTCATCACGTGGACCTCATACCACTGGTGACAATCTATCCTCTATGTGTATCTGGACTACTAGAATAACAGAAAATAAATTTTGAGCATCAGAAATGCTCCCAAGGTCTAACTGGACAAGTTGGAAATCTTAGGAGTTAAAGAAGAGATGTCAGAATATCTGATGCGACACAGCTACATGGAGGTGTTCCCAGCCTTGTGAGATGAAGAACCTTGCTTTGCTGAAGCCACAGTTTGTTGAGTGAAAGTCTCTGGGTGCTCACTGCATCTCCATTTCCCACTTTACCTTCACAGGGGATCTCTCAAGGGGATTGAGCAGACTTCAGGGAGTCCCCATACTTCACCATCCTCCTTTCCATGGTCTTTGATCCTTGGGACTTCTCCACACTTTTCTCAGACGGTATGGGTATGTCGAATCTAGTAACTTTGTCTCTTTGAGTAAGAGGAAAGAATCATAGGATCATTATGGTTGGAAAAGATCTCTAAGATCATCTAGTGCAACCATCTACCCAACACTGTTATGACCACTAAACCATGACCACTAAACCACGTCCCAAAGTGCCACATCTACATGTTTTTTGAACGCTTCCAGGGATGGCAACTCCACCACTTCCCTGGTGGATAGGCTTTCCTCAAGCAAGATGTACATGTTATTAAAAAATCTGGAGATACTTTACCAGTATAAAAATGCTTGAGTGTGTGGCTATCCAATAAATAAACAGTAGTCTGGATTTTTTTGCAAGCCTTCCCTGCTAAGAGGTATTACACTGGTTCTTCCTCTATTAGCTCTGTAATACAAATTTCCTTGTATTTTATAATGGGTTTTTTTCAAGTTCACAAAAGAGAAAGATCATGAGGAACTTATTAAGTACCAGCAGAAGGTAAACCTGGAGCTGATTAATTTTTTCTTCAGCAGAGAGTATTACTGCTGCCAATAATTATTACTCAAGGCTCCAGAGGACACTGGGAATAATTAGGCTAGCTAAGGCACATAAATAGAAATGTGAAGGAGGAAATCTGTGACTTCATACTTAGTATAGCCCAAAACAAAAAAATTAATAATTTTAATTTTTGATATATAGACTGGACGTTTTAGATATTGGCTTATAAAAGTAATTACTATTTTTGTTTTCAACAATCAGAGTCAATTTCAGAAATCTGTTGTGATAGCATAAAGTGAAGAGTCCGTTTTTTTTTCCTTTAATGTCGCTTACATTTTCTCCTCTAATTCCTCTGTTAGCCTAAGTCTGCTGTAGTAGAAGAACTTTACCTCAGTGTTTCTGCAGAGTACTCTGAATGGATGGATCCATAGGTCATCAGAAAGCTGCCTAATGGGATAATGTCCTCCCCATAGCCTAGATTTATCTCCTCTGACCCTAAAAGAGTTGGAGCATAGCCAACGCATGACCCTTCAACAGTTAATGAACTGAGATGAAGACAAAAAATATACTCTCCAGGCCAATTAAGCCTCTCAAAATTGAAGTTCCTCCTCAAATTCTGAAGACAGCTACGTTTACTGGTTCTCCTTTTTAAGTGCTGAGCAATTTTTGACTTAAAGTCTAGAGCAGCTATAAAAAGTAACAACGGCGGTTAGAGACACATTATTTTCCTGTAAGATAATTACATGTTTATTTGTGGTAATTCAGATCTTTACATCACAGACTTAAAAAAAAAAAAGAAGATAAGCGATTCTTAACTGTCAGGCAGATACTACATGCTTCAGGAACTCACAAATCTGGCTGTTGGTCTACTCAATTAAAAAAGATTCTTCAGTGACTCCTTATCGGCTTTTGCTCTTCAATGCCTGCAATTTCTTCTGAAAGGCTTAAAATAGTTTATTTTTCTAAAAAAAAATTGTCATCTTCCAACAGTAAAAAAAAAACCCCAAACAAACCCAGTAATTTAAACAGAGGCTCAAGTTAACCTGTTCGAGCTATTTGTGTTTTACAACATTGCCTTATTGCCTCAACATATTCCTGCAAATCAAACTGTATCGTGATTCTGTGACTAGCATTAATTAGTTTGCTGCTTTTGCAGAGGTAGCGCAAGATTGCATGAATTCCCAAAACTCACCTATGAGCTGGGGACAACTAGAAAAGCCTGAACAATAAACAACAGGCAAAGTAGTTAATATCTTATTTTTCCATGAAAATGTTAAAAGCTCTACAAAGGAGATCAGACTCTGGCATAGAAACCCATCGCTAAAAGCCTTTGGTTACTGTGTCAAGGTTTTGGCTGACTCGGTCTCCATCAGGTCCTGTTCATGACTCAGTATTACTTTCCAGTTCTTCTGTGTCCCTCGCTGTAGTTTTCTATTCTTCACATTAGTATTTCATATGAAAGACCTGTGGGGCAGCCTAGCTTCTTAGAAATTATTTTTCCCATACGGAATCTATTCCTATAGTCTTGGCCCTTGTTCTACTTTAAGCGTCTTGCTGCATTTTGGTCACGGCAACTCCATGCAAC
>NW_009718917.1:0-4769 GCF_000703405.1 Apaloderma vittatum | reverse complement strand
AGGAGCCAGGATCAGCTCTGGGGTTTAGGATTTTAAATGAAATGCCCTTCTCGGGGGAAGCTGCAGCCAGATGAGAGGCCACAACGGAGGTGCGGTCGCTCCTCCTCGGGGTGATGGGACGTTCCCAGCTCCCGACTCGCCTCGTGCCGGGACTTTTTTTCCACGGGTGTGCTTGGAATGAACGGAGGGGCGGCGAGGCTCACATCAGGGTGATGCTCCCAAGTGCTGATGTGAAAAATCTCAGCTCTGGGCGAGGCCAGCCCGTGAGCGCTGCCTTAAATGCTGCTGCACAAACAAACCCTCCTGGGTAAACGCGAACAAGCCCCGCGGGTGCCGTCACACTGCGGGTACCCTGAGCGAGAAGAGCTTGTCAGGCACAGTGATCATCCCAGGCAGCTGTCACTACTGGAAAACACCTACAGACTTCTTCCATAGGTAAAATCATTCATGTGGCCAAATGACAGCAGAGCTCACGTCAATATTGACTTGCTCTAGTAACTGATTTCCCCCTGGTCAGCGTAATAAATATTAACTGAGTCAATTTTTAACACGAAATTCTCGTTTGTTCAAGTAGATGACCACTGAGAATTGAAAATCTGGACGCCTTGTCACTCCCCTTCCTTCCCAGGGATACTGTTTGTAACAAAATTAGTAGGGAGGGGGCGTAATTGTTTTCTGGCTAGGTCTGCTCTGAATTTTGATTTGTTGCTCAATTAATTTGGGCCCAGAATTTGCTTCTGGCCTTTCCTCCTCCCCAAAGGGTTAAAGGCTGCTGCCCTGTAAAGTTTCTTTAGAGGAACTGAATGTAGGAAATTAGTAACCAGCTCCTTTATAACCTCCTGCACCTTCACCTGTGGAAATCACTGGAGGGAATCAGTGTGTGAAACAACAATGCAGAGCTAAACCCACCAAAGTGAGGACACGGCTGCTGAGTTATTTTTCAGAAACTTAGCTCAGTAACTAAGGACTCTTAGGTTACTGTGTTCCCAGAGCCATCAGTTCCCCCCTCCTGTCCCTATCTTGAGTTTCTCTTGAGCATTGCTTGGTTCCTTCTACCCCCATAATCCTCCTTCAAGTCCCTCCATGCGGGCCCAGCTCTCCGTACAAAGGTATCGTTAATTAGCCACTCGGGAACTGAACAAAACAGTTTTTAATAGAATACAGTAAGCAGGAGCTTCATCAACCTGCACAGATGTCCTGTGAAGAGGCTGGTCCCTCCATAAGAGCTACAGCAGCAACACATGGCAGCACCACTGAGATTTTCCAGTTTTGGCTGTATTCTGTTCTTGGATGTGAATCTGTAAATAAATTCTAGCAGAGTGAGCAAAACAAAACCTGACAGAGGCGTTTTTGAATTAATACCCTGGGTATGTCATTTTTAAAGCCAGACATCCACCTTCTCTCCAGGTAACCTTAGCACCATGTTAGCTATTTCGTAACTGTTAATCTAAGTTTATTTTTGTAAAAAAAAAAAAGAAAAATACACCCTGAGGCCTCCCCAAACGCCCAGTCTTTGCTTTCAGTAAGGGTTAGCCCCGCGTTAGTGCTGCAGACCTCCGCACAGCCAAAGCCTGTGTCCTGACAAAGGCAGATTGATTATTCATGTCAAAGAACGGCAAAGAGGCGCTGGTTCCCCAGGCTCCTGTCTGTGGGCTCGGGAGGCCGCTGTCCCCGTGACCTCCTGGCAGTGGCAGGTCACCCTGACAGGTCACCTGGGGCAGGTAACATGGTAAGTGCCACCTCCCGCTGGCGCAGCAGCAGCTGAAGCAGCTTCTTCAACCTCGGAGTGGAGCTGCCCAGCAACGGGAGCAGAAAGCGAGCGGTTCCGAGACTTCCTCACATGCTTTCCCCTTCCTCCTCCTCTTCCTCCTCTGCGTTCTGAGAGCCTTTGGCTTCCGAGGGCAGGAGAGGCTGGTGCTGACACGACCGATGCTTGTCTGTGCTCCTCCACGAGGCGTGCGGGTCTGCCCTGCCTTGCTGCTGCAGGAAGAGGGGCAGGAGGTCAGGGGCGAAGGGCACGTCCCTGAAGGTGTGGAGGAGGAAGATGCCGGACACAATGGTGAGGAAGCCGCTGATGGTGCCGACAACGTTGTGCAGCACCATGTGCTGCCATTCCTTGAAGAGGATGGCGGAGCACGTCATGACCGCCGTGGTGAAGAGCACGTAGTAAACGGGTGTGACCACGGAGGTGTTGAAGATGTCCAAGGCTTTGTTCAGGTAGTTGATCTGGACGCTGATGCACATGACCAGGCACACCAGGAGCACCCAGCCCAGCGGTTCTTTCAGGACTGGCTTCCCAGAAAACAGTTCTTTGAGGGCGAGCCCCACGCCTTTGACACAGGACACAGAGAGCGAGCCGATGGCAGAGCAGACCAAAACATAAACCAGGACGTTGCTCTGTCCATAACGGGGTCCAGCCACGAAGATAAGCAGAAGGGAGCTCACCAGGACACACGCGGCGAATACAATGAATCCTCAGGGAAAGAAGAATTAGAGAGCTTTATCAGAGAACAGCAGCACCAGGGACAGTAAGCAGAGGACACGCAGGTAACTGCCTCCTCAGTCTGTCTTTTTAGCCTCCTCCTGTAGGCACTGGGAAGCAGAGTTGGTCTCCAGCCTGAGCAAAGTTGCAGAAACAGTCCTGCAAAGCACTTCTGAAGCCACCATGTCCCCCTCTGTGTTTTGAGCTTGTTAACAAGGTGTAAATCCTTTGAGCGTGTGCACTAAATGATGTTTGACTGTCACCAATCTTTCACGTTTAGAGCGTAGAGAGCCCAGCCTTTTCCCACCACAGAAGGCAGCCCACAGGCTATCCTGGACACAGAAACCTTTCCTCCTCTGGTGTACAGAACAAGAAACAGCTCATTTACCCTTCAGCTCAGTCCTTCCCAAGCTAGCCAAGTGGGGTCCTACCTTCTAACATCGTCCCCATGTGTTGCCTGATCTAGTCAAGAGGTGGCATCCCTGGCGACAGGGAGGCTGGATTAAAATGATCTCGAAGGTCCCTTCCAGCTTAGGCCATTCTATGATTCTATGATCATTTCCAAGCCTTAAGTCGACAGGACTCCTTCTATTTAACTACCTGGATCTTTCAGCTTCTCTGCCATTGACTCCAAACTGGAAACCTCTTCTTCCTGGGGAGCATGGATCACCATCACCGTGGAGCCCAGGATACTCAGGAGGCAGCCGATCTTCCCGTGAACATTCAGATGCTCATTCAGGAAGGTGGAAGACAGAACTGCACTGAAAGATAGTAAAAAAACCCCAACAAATCCAACCCCAAAACCAATTAGGCCATGAGATGGTGTACCTGAGGGAAGAGACAGAGGAAAGCAGAGCAATTGCCTTCACCGCTAAGGGGTGACAGGTGAAGCAAGGGTGTTTCTGAGCTTGCTTACCTAACGAGGACACTTAGAGCACCCAGTGGAGTTACCAGCGTTGCAGGGGCAAAGGCATAGGCAGCAAAATTTGCTGCTTCTCCGACTCCCACTGCAAGAGAAACTCTGTCAGGTGAGCATCAGAGTAGGAGCAATTCGGCACAATTCAAGTTTGCAGCCAGAAGAGAGCCTCCATCTCCACCTGAGCATCCCGTGTTTCTCTGAAGTATGTTGTGCAACCAAGAAAGAACAGCACCAGCAAGAACAAGCAGAAGCCCGATACAGGGTCTCTTGGGAAGCGAAGGCTCATGGTTACACGCACTGATCCTCAGTCACACGTGGCTACGCAGCTGGGCAGTAACCACGGAAAAAATATTTCCACAATGTTCTCAAAGCCAAAACGAATTTTGACCTGTTTCATATTTCTAAGCCACGTTCTTCTCCTGGAAGAGATTTTACAGCTTTTTAAAGGGCAAATCAAGTACAATTAGTTATTAATGTTGAAAAGTGTAAAACGGAGCTGCTGAAATCGCTGCAGCACTAAACCCACAGTGCTGGATGTGCTGTTATAACTACAATCGTCATTTCAGAAGCACTTGTAGACCAGGTCCTCAACTATTTAGCAGAGAAACCTGGTAATGCATGAGACTTTGCAATATTTTAGAGCTGTAATTAGATCAACAACATCCTCAGACACCCAGACAAAAACCAAGCAGTGCAACAACGATCATATAATAAAACATGAAAGCAACTGGAAACAATGACAGACACACTCTTCACAGAATCACAGAATGGTCAGAGTTGGAAGAGACCTCCGGAGATCATCTGGACCAACCCCTCTGCCAGAGCAGGATCCCCTCAAGTAGATCCCCCAGGAACACACCCAGGCGGGTTCTGAAAGTCTCCAGAGATGGAGACTCCACAACCTCTCTGGGCAGCCTGTGCCAGTGCTCCCTTACCCTCCCAGTGAAAAAGTATTTATTTCCTCACGATTAGGTCGAACCTCCCATTTTCCAGTTTGTGACCACTGCCCCTTGTCCTGTCACTGGACACCACTGAGAAGAGTCTGGGCCCGTCCTCCTGACACCCACCACTTTAGATGATCCCCCCTCAGCCTCCAAAACAGACCCAGCTCTCTCAGCCTGGCGGATGCTCTCGTCCCTCCTACATGTATCTTGCTACAGTTTCAGAGCGAGTACTTACTGCAGAGCAGCCCTGCCCACCAAAGCCATTCTTGCAGGTACGCGTGACCTCCTTGCCCTAAACAAGGAAGAAAGAATAACAAGAAACTTCAGATAAAGCCACAAAAAAGGCTCAGGATCCTGCAGGAGCAGCCTGGGCTCCTCCAAGGCTGCTTTGGGGCTGCCTGCCTTGCCACACAGCAGCCCCACT
>NW_009718916.1:0-702 GCF_000703405.1 Apaloderma vittatum | reverse complement strand
TTCTAAGCATCCCTGCACCACCCGGCAGCATCTCAAGAGCAGAAATACCCTTCCTGCCCTGCCAGGGTCCCACCTTCCACCCTTATCTTCTCCTCTAGGGCGGTGGGGAGGTCCCCGGGCAGGCTGATTTCTGACGCTGGCAGGCGGCAGAATCCCTACCCCAGCACACAGCCCCTGGCACTGTGCAGGGACCCTGCTTGCAAGGACAGCCCTGGGCACCCCTGCCCGCACCCCCTTTTGCACACCCCCACAGCCACCCCGGGAGATGGCAGCCAGCATGGCCTTGCTCTTCAGTACGTCCTTCTCCTCCTCCTCCTACCATAGAATCTCTGAGAGATGTACTTACAGATCTCGTAGGCTGTGTGATGTGCCAGCTTGAGGAGATTCCACCAGGATCTGCAGATGCAATGACTTACAGCCACAGAGATATTGGCTGTAAAGATTCCTCTTCACATTAACTCTCAGCCACATCCACCCCTGGCTGCCTTTACTTCTCTCCTCATGTTTCCTCTGCCCTGGAAGTGCCCTCAGCCCTGCTGCGCTTGGCAGAGGAGCTGCTCCTGGGCAGAGCTGTCTCTCGGCAGGGCTGCCCACTTGTCATCAGCTCCCTCCATCCCAGGAGCCTGACCAAGCTCAGCAGCACAGCATCAGACAAAGGCACCACTTTAATAACCTCTCCCATGAGCTTTGTGCTGAGATCAT
>NW_009718915.1:114590-125944 GCF_000703405.1 Apaloderma vittatum | reverse complement strand
ATATATGATATATTATATATATAATGTATATAATTGTACCAGAAATGCTTGTTGTTTCAAGATAACCATGGCAGCTTTTATAATCCCTTAAACTAACATCTTCCTCCTTTTAGAGTCTATGCAGTGGGAGTTATTTATGTAAGTAACGTATCTGAAGAACATCTTTAGGCAGATATTTAATGGATGGAATATATGATATATTATATATATAATGTATATAATTGTACCAGAAATGCTTGTTGTTTCAAGATAACCATGGCAGCTTTTATAATCCCTTAAACTAACATCTTCCTCCTTTTAGAGTCTATGCAGTGGGAGTTATTTATGTAAGTAACGTATCTGAAGAACATCTTTAGGCAGATATTTAATGGATGGAATTTTGCACATCGGATACTGTGCATGCAAATGTAAAAATGAATATACTCAATTAAATGGAAGGCTAATTGAATTTGCCACCCATGCAATTTATCCAAATGTAGTTTCCTGCATACTCCTGCACTCTTTAATCCAACATGCTGTTCCCAGCTTTTCCCTAGCTTACCAAGGAAAAAAGTCCTCCCAACCTGTACTAAAGATTAAAAAGTTACGAGAAGCCAGGAATTGCCTGGCAAACCTAGTTCAGCCTTACAAACCTTTTATTACAAGGTGGCGTATTGCTCTTTTTCCAAATACATCGTACCAAAACTGTCTCATGCTAGGTACAGACTGCACGCAGTTAACCAGCAGCTATTCAACATTTTATTTTCTTTTTCATTGCTCAGTGCAAGGCCCTATGTCTTTTCTTTAATCCACCACATTCGCACACAGTCTTAAAATAGAAGCATTAATTTGCTCACAGGCTCTCCTGTAGCATTTTTCATGGGTAAGACCAAAATAATCTCTGTTATAAATAGATGGCTGAACATTGACTCTTCAACTATTAAATATTCAGTGAGCTAACAGGTATTTAACAACCTTTAATCACAGATTAGAGCAGGAGAAACAGCTTTCCAAAAAGTGCTAGCATAAAAGCAACACCTTCTCTGAGGTGCTCTAATACTTTACACAGCACTAGGTAGATACAGGTTAGTAAATCTGGGGTAGGAATAGAAAGAGAAGAAAGCCTAAAAGAAAAGGAAAAAAAACAGCTCAGAAGACAGAATGTTGCAGCAATAGACTGGTAGGATGATATAAACTGTTAGAACATTTCCCCAGGGTATCTTTAGCTAGGAAAATCTGCACAAACCAAGTACATTTACTTGATTGCAAAAGTAGGTGTATTCGTTCTTGGCCAGACCTGCCTTCTGTCTGATCAGGTAAGGGTTTGGGTCTGTCCCACTCAAACTGTCTGACCCTACAAACACAAACTCTCAGGGAAACGGCTCGTAAGAACCCGTGCCAGGGGCTATCAAAGCCTCTCCAAAAGTTAGTTCCTCCAGGAAAGTGTAGTTCTGCACAGATAAAATCTTCAAAATTTCACAGAGAAACTGCTTGCTAAGAGGTCTAAGGGCGCTATGAAATCACTCTGACACATCACTGATGGCTTCCAAACAAGCACAAGGTAGCAAAGCTACACGAAGGCTAATATCTATAAATATTATCCATTAACCAGAACCTCACTCTTTGTTGTTGATTGTATCTGAGGCTACTAAAGCACAAGGGCAAAGTCTCTGCCCACACAAATTTCTTGTTTGCTAAGGAGTGAGAGTGACTAATAGTGGCTTGTGATCTTCAGAAGCTCCACAAGCTTTCCCTCACTGAGCCTCAAAAGGTGCTTTCCAAACGGCTGCCTTCTTGGCCACCAGCTTGCTAGCGGGCAGAAACCAAAGGGCTCCGCAGAGCACAGCGCAGCCTCTAAACGCTTAGTGGCAGGGGGAGTACTGTCTGCCTGTCTGTGAGAAAGGACTGTTCAGGAGGAGCAGCTTGCAGAAATAAAAGCCCAGGTAGCTAAAGAGATAAAGACAGCCTTGCTTGATCAAAACTGCTGCTTTTAGTATCAGCACCAAACTACAACAACAACAAATAAAACCAGAACAAACAAAAAAAACCCAAAGCAACCCATGCAGGCAAGTCCTCACATTTGGAGGAGTAGAAATCTCCCTCTCGGAGCTTTTATCTTTTAATCTAGGAGCCCACTGTTACTCAGATCCCAAACGGAAAGAATAGGTAAAGGCTGAGCACTTCCCCCTGCAGACCTGGAGGAGGAAGAAAACAGTGATCTTTTTCCCCAGGTTTTTCTAGATGGGAAAACAGCTATTGCAAAACTCCTGTGGCAGACTGGCTCCCTGCGCAGAAGTTCTTAGCATTAGTCCAAGCAATCTGATAGTTTTATTTCATCCATTTCCAGACTGCCCCAGAGCATTTTATTGCAGAGTAAGAGCACTCACAGGCACAGCTACATCCAAATAGCTCCTGCACTTTCTCCCCTTCACAAGGGTCTGTCCAGTTATCATTTCTCAACAGCTCACCAGAGAATGTGCATCCAGTACGCAAACCAAGCCTGCTATCCATTGGTACACACACTGTACTACAGACTGCCATCTGATTGCAACTTCACTGTCAACTGCAGCATGAAAACAAAGAGTAACTTTAGTGCACTACACTCCTTTCATGGGTAGGAAAACAACAACAACAAACAACCAGAAAAAGACTGAAGGGCAGAAACTGGTCTTTGTTATTTTGCTATTAGTTTACATAAGCAGCCATGGACTCGCTTAAGAATAAGCAAACGGAAGGTAAGAAATCAATGGAACAGAAATTAAGGAAGAGCAGACCTACATGATAGATAAGGCAATAAATAGATGGAGAATTTCATCACCCCGTTTTGAGGTACTACTTCACAATGATGCAAGAAAATTAATGCACTGGGGGGGGGAAGTAAATTAAAAAAAAAAAAATCAAGTTTTATGATCAAACCCCTTCTCCCTCATCAGAAATTCACTTAGTGCCTCTCTCTGGACAGCAGAAGACAGGGATCCAGACCTCATAACTTCCATATGCTGGAGCTCAACTCCAAATGTCCCAGGAAGTCGGAAGCTTTGTTACTGTCACATACCTACTGTTGTCTTCCTGCTTTTCTTAATGTAATGTAAAATGACACTTCCTGCTGTTAGCATGACACAAGAATAAGAAATTTCCCAGGCCCATTAAAACCTCCCAAGTTACTTAGAGAATCATAGAATGTCAGGGGTTGGAAGGGACCTCAAAAGACCATCTAGTCCCACCCTCCTGCCAAAGCAGGATCACCTACACCAGGTCACCTGGTAACTTTACTTACTCAGAGAGTGTTTTAACACTGCCTGAAAGAGAAGGGCTAAAAATGTGTCACCTTTCCTTAGGCTTTCTCTGTAATCATTCTGAGACACAATAGCAGGAAGCCATGCCAGGAGGTCTGCTGCTGACACGGGAATTGAAAGTGATAACAAAAAGAAAATAACAATCCAATGGAAGGTGTAAGGGCTTACCAGTATATAAAGGTGCTGAAAATTGCCATGCTGATGACGCTGAAGGGCAGGATGTGTACTATGTAAGCTAAAAGCATTTGCCACTTCTTATATAAGCCGTCTTTACTTTCTTGGTCACTGACAGCACGTAAAGGTGAGACTGGATTAAATATATAAGAATAAATTAAGTCATTATTGAATAAAGAGGCCACGACTTGTTGCTAGCAAAAATCACCTGAAGCACAGAGACAACTATGAGAATATATCAGAAACATTTTGAGAATATATCAGAAACATTCTGTCTAAACCCACTATAAGTGCAAAACACGCTCCCTGCAGATTGCAATAGTTGGTAAGCTTAATGAAAGAGGCCTAATTAGGCAGCATGCAGGACAGCCTTCTCTTTTTGCCAACACAAATTGAGGACATGCTGTCGCTGGATAATTTCTTGAGGTGCTCTGATCTCAAGGTGATGACAGCAGTGTACGTTCCCTAGAACAGTTTTTAGGGCTGTAAATACTGCTGGCCTTAGTATGGGAGCTGTAAGAAACATCCTCCAAGTAAAATACAATCAGCACAAAATAGTCTTAAAACTAATCATGCTTAATCGTTGTCAAAGCCATTTTGTACTTCCATTCCTTCTCTGTCTTTGGTTTTGATCTCAAGATTTTAACTACAGACCTAGACTTTGGTCTGCCCTTATAATGCTACACACAGGCAAGCTCAGGACTCTTACACAGCTTAGAGTAAGGCCTCCATACACAGGAGACCTGTGAAAGGGAGAGGCAGGGATCAGGGCATATTCCCTCATTAAGTGCAGTGAACCTGGAGCCCCTCTGTGGGGCTGATTTTTTTCTGTGGTGTGAAGCTTCCTGTCGCTTTGCCTTTGAATTTCATTTACTTAAAGCCTTTACAAACTTTTAAACTACTATCTTAAAAAAAAGACTTTTCCCTATTTATAAAATAGCAACAGCAATACCTGCTGCTGCACGAAACACAAGACAGAAACTCACAAAGGGCAACAGCATTGAGCATTCCTGTGTAGGGGGGGGCACTCACACACTGGTAGACAAACCCCACACGGTCCTGCACAGCTCCTTTTTCCAGGTCATTCCTTAGTCTAAGAAGGAAAAATGCTATAAACAAGCCAAATAACAGATTCTGGAGGAGACGCATGATGATTCCCATCTTATCTCTGGAGAAGTTCCTTGTTGTCCTCCTGGTGATGAAGCAAAACAATAACAATGTACCTGTTAGCTGTGAGCGACCATGTGCCAGTAGGGTATTTAACTTTGAAAAAATCTTACGTGCACTGCGTGTCCACAAAAATGTAATATATTAAAAGAGACAGAGGGAAGTACAGTTGTAGACCAAAATAACCAAGAAAGTGCATTTGTATATGGGTAAAAAATCTCAGAAGATTAGTTGATAAGAAAAAAGTTTTTTCTTAAAGAAAGGGGGGGGAAACAAAAAAAATCTTACCGTAAAAGAATCCATAATTGGTAAAAGGTACTGGGTGAGTCTCTGTTTTTGAATGGTATTGGTGGCAGCTCTTTCGTACACTTTGTCTTTTCAATGGCTGCCAGTACTTTGCTAAAGATCTCCGATTTTTTGTAGGCTGATACAATAACCTGAACCCTACTGTAGGTTTCAAGTTCACGTTCCTTGCTTCGGGTGTCCACAGATGTCAGATCCACTGTAAATTTACGAAGTGTTTACTATATATACACATCACTTTGCCTTCGTATCTCTTACCCCCTTGCAACTAAGCTTTCCTTGTCTCTGTCCTAAAATCTGCGAAAGAAGAAAAGGTCCACTGAAAATATCTCATTTTCTTTTACTTCTCCCTCCCGTTAGAAGCAGCATTACTGAAAAACTGTGGAGCCACAACAAGTCTCTTTGTTTTGTGGCATTTGTAGGACCCTGATGTTTGAGTCCTTGATCTGGAAACGCAAGGACTGAGCGGTGCGCTGGTCAGACCTCCAGCCTTCTCCTCACACAGCACAGGGCTGTGGTGCTGCTGCCAAGAGCAAGATAGAGCACCGACTGAGGATGGGTATTGATGAGGGTGAAGAGGGGACTTTCTGGTCAAGTATTTCTCATTTTTTTCAGGCAAATAGTCAGACATGACTCCCTGTTTCCTCTCCATTGTCCTCTGCCTGCTCCTCTATAACCACGGAGTTCTATTTTTCAGTTAATTTGAGCTCATGCTGCAGACACTGCTCTTCTCTGCTTGAGCTGTTCCTGCAGCCTTGCGCTGGGTTTCCCCCACCTCCTCAGCCACACTTCTGTTCTCATGTGCAGTTAGAGGATGGCCAGCAGGCTCAGCCCAAGCTGAAGAAAATAGTCCTTACTGCCATGGAACTTACAAAAGGTAAATACTTACCAGTATGAATCTTTCCTTCTAATAAATCCACATATATCTATTCCTGACACCAGCAATTTTTTCACTGGTAGATAGGATCTTTGTGTGTGCTACTTGTACAAGTCCTACGGATTCAGCAATAAGTGCTAAAATGCATTAGAAATGTCCTTTTCCCCTAAATAGCAGTGAATTATCTAATGTTTCCAAAACTAGATTACTGTTCTCCGGAATAGCTGTCTTACAGGTTTTTATATTGCTCTTCTACATCTAACTGATAATATGTCTTTATCGGTTCTTTATTCCTAAGGTTTCTGGTATCCTTAGATTTGAGTTTCACAGTGTTTTGCTTAGCCTACAAACTGAACAAGAGAAAAGGAGGCCTTGTCCAAGATTTGGCCCCCAAACCCAAATCATGCTTATGAATGCACTTCCCCGGTGTTCTGAAGGCTGGACATTCAGCAGAATTGTCTTTAGTGGCAAACATAACCAAAACGAAGTCTTTGCTTTTGTAAATATGAACATCCAAAATGTAGACACGCTTCTTAAAACCTTGCAGGTGTGACTTTCTGGAAGTCACACAGGAAATAAATTTCAAGCAGGTGTTTTAAAAAAATGGTAACACTGACTAGTCACTAGACCATGCCTGTCAAGCTTTTGTACATATTTTAATACATGCAACATGTGACATTTCAAAAATATAATCCATATTCAAGGCTTAGGATCTATTTTCCTCTGCTGTTGGTGTAAATGTTACCAGAATCTGTCCCTTCATTCACATCATTAAATTACACAAAAAATATAAACTACCAATTTTCCAAAGACTAAATATTCTGCTGATTCTTTGCTCTAAACTGTATTTTTTCCTTTTCTTGTCACATTCAAAGGTTGACATTTGAAGAATGCAGTACTCTCTTTACCAAGCTTTTTTAAAAGTGGGTCTAAATCTCAAATCATCTATGCTTTTCAAGACTATTCAAATTCATGAAGGCAAAATTATCCTCACTGTCACACCAGTATTTTCAGCTTCATCCCATTCCATCTTTATGTCAACAACCATCCTCTCTCCTCTCGGAGCTCAGGATGTCACCTAGACAATAGGAAAACACTGCTTTCTCTGAATACAGCTTTTTGAATTGGTCAAATTTCTTGCTAAATGCTGAGCTAGTATTGTCGGAAATCAGCCAGCATACTAGGTTTAAAAAGAGAGACATCTGCATGTATGGATATGTGTAAACATAGACACACACACACACACACACACACATTCTCCTCAAACGTGTGTCTGGCCAGCTCAGATACACAGCTGCCCTGCAGCAAAACCAAGCCTCATTTCCAAAGTCTCGTGCTGACACTTTCTTTCATCCTGAAAAACTGATAAACCAGTACTCTCCACCTTTTGCAAAAAACTTCCTATCAAGGTGTCCTGAAGCATCTGTATGTTCTGCTCCAGTGGCTCATCCCGGCATCCGCAGCTTCCCAAACCTTCAGAAAACTCAAACTCAGAATCTCTAGAAAATTGGTGCCTCAAGTTATCTTGTATTTATTCTACATCATTCCCTCCACCTAATGACCATTTTCATTTGCATGGCATCACAGAGTCCAGAAGAGCACAGGACTTTCCATGGGTTTGGGATCGAATTGATTTTCCAGAGCCTAGTGAACAGCCATAGGGAGATGCCATCAGGAATCCACAGGTTAGATGAAGCTGAGATTCCTTTTTATTGGTACTTTCCTTCTTTCTACTGTGTTTCAGGTCTACTCCAAATTTTTTCTGATTCATGGGGTCAGTGGAGGTTACATGCCCTCTCTCTTCTCTGAGCTAAGAATAATTACAAAGTTGGGGAAAGATTCAAACACACTTCTGTCTCTGGAAAAACTTTAATCTGGGCAAAAGAACATGTTTGTCTAAAGGAAACTCATATTCTTACCAAAACAGCTTAGACACACTTACCATAGAAATCAAAAGGATTTGATTGCTCAGGACAAGAATAGCCACAGTCACTAAAAAACGTGATCATTTCCATAGGGTTTCCACAGAAAACCATTTCTCCAAAGCTCATGATGGCTATTTTGTCAAATAACTGAGGGGAGAAAATTAAAATATTAAGTATATGTACTGAGAAGTGCATTAATTCTTGAGTACAGCTACTGTCTTGGTAATAAAAATGCTTAGACATGAAAAACAGTTTTGACACATTCAAACTTCCTTAGTATATTTTGCTCAAAGGAAGCTTGTCCTTTCTTTCACTCCTCTCAGTGGTTATGCAAGATGACATATCTTTAAGCTCTTAAAACCAGCAGTTCTCAAAACTGTCAGTGACAGCAGCATACAGAGGTAACCCACAAACAGAAATGGGAGCTGTGGACTTCTGGCTTCGCTTCTAATGCACCTTCACTTACTGACTGACCTCCTTTGGCACTTAATAGCCCCAGTCTGTAAAAGCCCCGAATTGCTGGGAAGATTACCCTGAAGTGCTTAAGGACTTTAAGAGCGCTGCTCTTCAGGTGAGCATTTGCCAAGGGCAGGGTTCTCACCAACTATGATCAATCTGTACTCCCGAGGCACCAGGACTGCTTCCAGTCCAGAGAAGCACCGTCACTCCCCTCCGCCTCCAGGACCACTCACACTCAATTCAGTCAGCGGGGAAGAGGTGCCGAGCACGTTCTCATGGTGGGCAGTGGATGTGTCAGAAAAGCAAAGTGTGAAAAAGTGACGGGAAGGGAGCAGCTGTCTCCCTAGCACAAGCCCCACAAGGCAGACTTGCACCCCCACATGATCAAAGTGTACCCACATGACTTGACACAAAGAGGTAAAAAAGATTATTTTTTTTTTTTTTTACCCTGTCCATTCCATATCATCGCTTTATAAAGGGTTTGTTTTTCCAGTGCCTGCACACATAAGAGTTTTACATGGCTTCTCCCAATGTTTTTGGTTTGGGAAGCTGCTTAACAGAAAGGTTAGGCACACAGTCAGTGTGCTCACTATTTCCACAGTGCTGTCTGTGACTAGCCGGGCTTCAAAGTTCAAGACAAGCCTGTATTTATGCTGGGGGGAAGGAAGAGAACATTTGAAGGCAACTATACCGCATCTTCAACTTTTATCCTGAAACAAACCTAGGTACTAAAAAGCCCGACAAAAAACCCCAGCGAATAGTGAGTAGACATCATTTACCCTGAAGAGTTCTGAGCGAGGCTGATGAATTGTAATAATCACAATCCTGTCTTTGTGGGCAAGCTCTGCGAGAAGTGAGACAATCTGGTTTGCAGTCAGGCAGTCCAGCCCTGTTGTTGGTTCATCAAGTAGCATAACCTCTGTGAAGCGATACGGAATAGCGTTAAAACTCAGGTGAAGGGGGAGAAAATGTTATGGCTTCTGCCTTTGAAGCTAATTTGGCAAATAGTACAGAAATTGCTTTAAATGTAAAGCAGAGCACGCATAGGTATTGCCATGGTGTGATCTTTCAGCTTTAGTTAGCTTCAGTAGTTCAGTTTTAACGACTAGGAATAAGGACATAAAATACTACTGCAGGATAATATTGTTTTTTCTAAGTTCAAGTGAAATCCCCAAATAATCAAAATAGAATAATGACAAATTTCAACAGGTATACAAATATAACTGTCATAATTAGCTAAGAGTTATAATCGGAAGTAAATCTACATAAACACACAGAATTTGTTATGAAGAAAGTTAGAGTTGTTGAAATACAGCCTAAATAACTCCATAGACGAGAGAAGTTGAGGGGCGAGGTAACTGCATTTTCTTCATTATTTTATTGCACATGGAAGGGTAAAAATTACAGCAAAATCCTTTTTTTTTTTGCATAGATGAGACATAGCACAGCAGAGGGCAGTTCAACCTTTATCATGATAAGCGAGGAGTGCTCCCTCTGTAGGTTTATCTACACAGAATTACTATAATGTTTACTACAAAGTTTAGTGAACTTACTGAGCAATAACTACACCAAATGAACTCTCCATGAGTCACCAGTAGCAACATCATACCTCACTTGACTATTTAAATGCCCTTTTCCACCTGGTACCCAGTCCTAGCTCATTTGCACTGCTATGAGGACTCCAGAATCCAATAAACCTGTGTTATACATTCACTCCATAAGATTATGGCACCTCAAAACTGACAAAATCTGCAGTGCTGTCGGCCGTGGCTAATCCTTCTAGTTATTTTGCTTTGATTTTCATTCATGGCATTTTTTGTGGCTCTGGAACATACGTATGTGTACGTGGCACTCACACATACATGGCTCAGTGGCAGCTACTCTACTACAAGGCTCCATGCTTGCATACTCAGGGCTCTTAATGCACTCAAAACCTAAAAATTAATATGCCATAACCAAAGCTTCATACAAGAGAGGAGTGAGCCCCAAAAGACCAAAAATGGATAAATGCAAGGTAAAACTTGTGTTCAGTCCCCAAGATTTTAAAATTGTTTAGCTTCAAAGATCAACTAATAGATTAATGGCAGATCTGAGTTACTGCTCATCTTTTTCTGTCACTGCTAGACTAGTTTTAAGTGCTTTTATATTTTGAAGTGGTTTGTGGAGGCCCACAGTAGGAGTACAAGTGACACTACTTTGTTTTATTTTGAAAATCCATGCAGTGGTACTTACTAGGATCTTGTAATAGCTGGGCTGCAATTGAAACACGACGCCTCTCACCCCCAGAAATTCCTACAAAAATACGGCTTCCAATTATTTTGTCAGCAATGTGGCTGAGACTCAGCTCAGCCATAACAGCATCTACCTGAAAAATAATTATAATACATAAAGAGAAAGCACAGTCCAGCTCAGATACCTGTGTGCAAAATGGAAAAATGAAAGAAAGAAAAAAGCTATGGCTTTCCCAGTATGCTGCTTCCATCCATTCTAATTGGAAGGCATCTGGCTTCATTTCTATTTGATTATTCTTAATATATCATTTCAATTATTATCTTTTTAAAGTTTATTTTCACTTATTCTGAAATTAGTAGAATTTTTGTTTCAGTTGACATTAAGAGATGAAGAGATCAGAGATGGGACTAGAAGTTGAGGCATGAAGCATAATGTGCTTGTCTGACTTCCAAAAACAGGGAGCAGAAAGGCACATTGATTTGGGGGAAGTATAAGACACTGACTGGAAGACAGGTGAAGAGAGAAGACAGAGAGCAAGAGGAATATCCAATCTTTACTTCAACAGGGGCCAAAAAGAGCCCTTTGATAGATCTGAAAACACTTATTTTATGAAGAAAGTAGCTTGTAGGGGGGCTTATTAGACCAGTGTTTTTCAGAGCTCTTCTGGTTAGTGAGAGACACCCTGCGGGAGCCAGAACAGTGTCCGAGTCACCTCTGCTGTCCATGAAGCTGGCCAGAACACCTGGCCCTAACCACCCCAGAGAACTGGGTTTCCCAGCTCGGGAAGAGGAACTGAACTCCATACCAAGAGCAGCACCTCCAGCAGCAGTAAGTGCTGCAGCTTTGGTGAGGAGTGTTTTGTCCCAGCATAATGGTGCTTCCGTAGGGTGTCAGCACAAGCCCACTGCAGGGGTAAGGAGCACCAGAGAGCTTGTGTCCTAC
>NW_009718915.1:103913-114559 GCF_000703405.1 Apaloderma vittatum | reverse complement strand
CAGGAAGATTTCTCTCCATTTACAGAACAAGGATTACAAAATCTTATGTAAACCTTACAAAACCTGAAAGTGGTGCTGGTGAAAGCATTACACGACATCATGTCTGCCTTTCTGGTGGAAGATGATAAAATACAGACCTTCTTTTTAATGAAGTCATTGGGGCGTTTCTGAAGAGTTAATAAAGCAGTGTAGGTCAGAGACTCTTGTATGGTAAGGAAGCTTAACAAAGTGTCACTCTGAAAAAAAAATAATAAAAATCAGTTCTGCAGCAATTAAGAACTTGCCCCTGCTCACACAACCTTCATTCATTCATTCAATTTATTAATTGCCTAGTATCACATTTACTAGTCTAGTAAAATCACATTCAGATTACATTACACCAATACACTAGTAACTTTACTTTCTTTACATTAGAGGAAGCACAGTGCACAAAAATAAATGTAGAACTCAACCTGTGGCACATAAGAGAAGCAATCTCTAAACTGATCCCTCTTCAGCTGACGCCCATTCACGTACACGTCACCAAAGAAGTTGTCTTTATGTCCCAGTCTTCCTGATATTGCATCCAGAAGTGTTGTTTTCCCAGATCCTGCCAAACAAAAGCAATTAATCATGTGATGTGATGAATTTTACGATTTCAAGAGCAGTAGCCACGTTTGGGGGTATATGAAAAGAAGGTGGGTTTTTTCCCTCAATTACATTAAAACAATAGGTCCTGAAAATGCAGCTAGTTAAGGGGAAGTAGATGGGAAACCTAGAATGTGTGTGAATTAGCATTTAATTCATACAAATTTACACTTAAGAGTAAAACATTTGGGTTTAGAAATACCTTATCTTTTATTGAAGTTACAACTGTCAGAATGACAGAAGCCTGAAAACCAAGCACCACAGTTTTACAAAGCAGAGGTTAAAACCAGCTGCAATTTTCTCATTTAAAACACAGACCTCCATCACATTCATACACCACTGTGGAAGTCACCTGTGTTAACTCAAATCTTACTTCTTTTAAAGTACTGGAACAACTTACCAGAATTTCCTAAAATCCCCATAATCTGACCACTCTCTATGTGAAATGAAACATCCTTAAGAATTTGCCGGGTCCATTTTTTATGATATAAAGAAATGTTCCACCATGGTCCAACACGTTCTCTTGGAAAACAAACATCAAAAAAAGATTAGAAAATACTTAAAAATTTTGTGTAAAGCAAGTGAATAGTTTATAGCTATGGGATATGTGGGGATACGGATATGTGGGATGGGTGTCTACAAGGATTTTAAAATATAGGGAGGAGGGGGGAATCTGTCCCCTCTTAACACTCCCTAGGCTTTAACTTTTAAAATTCAGCATTATCTGGAAGATGAAATGAAGCCAGAACAGATTTTTCAGGATGAGTGGTAGGAGGCTTTTGGATGACAACTAGATAGGGCAACTTGCACTGAGACTTTATTTGTTGACGATGTTCACCAGCCATTAATCCACCTGACCGTTTCCTTAGGGCCCTCGCATTATCTCCCTGGCAGCAGTAAGAAAGGGCAAAGGGCACAGTCTTCCGAAATCTCCTTCAGAGACATCTCCTTCATAGACATGTGTATGGCCACTAGAAAACTCTCTGGAGGACAGACCAGCTCTCAAGCCATGTGCTCGACCCTGGTGCTGGGCAGCCCAGTGCCATGAGGTGGGGGGCCTGCCAACATCCCCCCTTCTTTACGGGGCTGAAACCAAACCCACAAGCCCAGCAGTCCCAGCGTCGTTCCCCTCAGTTCCAGGGGTCAGAGCAGCTCCCAGGAGGCATGGGCTCACCCAGTCTTACCTGATGGTGTAGGAGACATCCTGGACACTGATGCTGTCGGGGGGCTGTGCCACGGTCTTCGCCTTGCTCGTCTGCCTGCCACTGCTACTCCCCTCCAGGGCGGGAGACCCTCTGCTCAACATCCTCCAGGGCTGGGGCCCCACAGGCTCCTTCTCTCCCTCACGCTGCTGGTCAGGTGCCTGTCGCTGCCACCTCCATGTCTCCCCTGGCACTGGGCAGGGGCAGCTCCCCGCTGTCCCTGGGTCAGAGCAGGTCGCCGCCTCAAGTGATCGTCACTCGGGGAAGTGCTTAAAAGAAAACAGAAGGGCTCTCAGTTCTTTCTTTATTCCTGAGAACAGCTGATAGGCGGTTAGCTGAAGCCGCTATCTGATGTACCTTTAGCCTGAGCTGTTACAGTCGCAGAGGAGGAGAATATTTCCCTGTCCACGAGGTCACACCAGCTGCAGAGACACAGCGTACCAGGAGAAATGGAGCTGCGGTGAAGGCAGCTGGAAAGGGCTGAGCCCAAAACCAACAAGGATTTCCACACCTTCCAAAGAGCTGACAGTCAAACCACTGCAGGGAGCAAGACCTTCCACCACCAACATGAAGGAATCTACTGAAAATGTCTCTCTGGAGAGTGCTGGCTGGAGCCGGGCAGCATGTAAGGGATCTCCGGTGAGTGAGATCTGTGGGGAGCAGGGAGGGACCTGGCAGGCTCGGTCATCCCACAGCCACAGCGCTTGCCAGGAAGCCAGGAGAGGTGGGCAGCCAGCCTGCCCACCGGGCTTTCGCAGGCAGTGAGCCCTATCTCCTTCAGTTTTGAAATGGGGAGCAAAAGCATCCTCACCCTCCACAAGAGCACACTGGGGACGGGGATGGTATCACACAAGTCATGTTCAAATGCTACAGTGGTGGGGCTGAGGTGGCAGATCTTCAAATAGATGCATGGAATAGAAAGTCCCTGAGCATGGTCCAGGCTAGCTTTCCCAGTGGTAAAACCAGCTCCCTGCATTTTCTGGGGGCAACCTGTTCTTCTAAAAATCAAGTTCAACATAAGCAAGACCGCAGAGTGCTTTGGCAGCAGGGGGACACTGGAAGGCTTTAACGTGGCTTTTTAAGCTGCTTGGTGTCATTCTGCTTTCTGCTGTGTAGCCAGACTGAAAAGATTATTTAGCCTCATTTGCTGTGAGGGCAGGAGGTGCACGCAAAGACTGCGATCACCATCTGCCAAGATACCACAGGCACACATAGGCTCTACTACATAGGAAACAGGTACATTTGCCTTGGCTAGGAAATTAGTTTGATTCATAGGAAATGCACAAAGCTCTGGAAGAGGTATGTCTGTCTGGAGTAAAAACTACAGGCATGCATACAGAATTAAAGCTGAAGCCAGAAAACTGCCTCAGCAAAGAATTCTTACTTGCAGTTATATGCAACAGGTTAACCAAGCCAAGTAGAGACTCTATTATTTTAATTCGTATCTCAGAATGCCAGTTAACAAACTGTGAATTTAAAAGACAAAAGAGGAGAGAAAGAGACTGTACTTGTGGTTGCACACCTGCTTATACATAAAGTGTCCAAGTTAACGAGTCCCTGGGGAGCTCAATAACAAACATACTTCTAGTGAACCTTAATTTGTAGCTGCCGTAACTTAGGAACTTCAATACGCACCATTTTGAGCCAGTAGACTAATGATGCAGAATCAGTACATTTTTTCAATGAAAATAGAAACAAGAGTCCAATATCTTTATGGTGGCATGAAATTTATCTACATTTTGAAAGCAATTCCATTTAAATTGAAAGTAAATAGAAGAGCATGTTTGGCCTTCATACATGCCACTAGAACAAAGTACATTTCACACTGATTAAGAGACAACTTATTTCAACCTTTTGGACTTTTGCACGACAGTAACTTATGAACAATACTGTTATATCTCATACATCCTTTACTACTTCATTTTTCTGAACTTGAATTTAACAGCACTTTAGGTATTGTAATGAACTATTGTAATTAACCTAATAACTTTTCCAGACCAAGGCCGAGGACAGTATTTTTTGCTCTGAAGACGATAACAGTCTGTATTTCACATACAGCGGAAAACCAAATGTTCTCGAGGTCAAAGAACTCAACTACCAGGTAAAAGTTGTACTTTATACGCTTCCCCTCAGCTGGGAGCACATCCAGCAATACCTGTTTCTAGATGCAAGCTATTTTAAAAGCCAAAACTGAAGTTCACAGCACTAATTCACACAACTATTGCACAGACAAATACCAAGAGGTTTCGTAAGGAGAATTGTGCTCTTGGCTGCAACACTGACAGCAGGCTAAACTCTCCATTGTAAATATATCTAGTAAACCTGGGGGATAAGACAAGAATGGAGGTTTATTTCTAGGCTCTCTTTTTTCTCAATTTTGAGACAAATTATTCCTCTGAGGGCTGGGACAGAGGCACTTCCCTCTCAGTTAGGGATATTGGGAGCTCTTGGTGGCAAGAATGAACATGTGGAAGAAAACAAGAAGATGACAACAAATATAAGGAGGATTTCAGGGAGCCAGTGAAACTTTCCATCTCCCTTTGCAGCATACCATGGCATGTAGGCTGACTTCACCATTTTCAATTCTGAGAAATTTTAAACTGTATATAAATTTTTTTAAAATGTATTTACAATAGCAACAAATAATCAAAAGTAACAGAAGACAGAGACAGCTTTAGTGTTTAGGAGGAATAATAAGCAAAGCATAAAAGCCATACTTGGCTGTAAATGAACTTTAACCCATGTATTTCTGAAGAATAATATTGTTTTAACATATTCTGTGCTTGTAACATAACTTCGCTGATAAAATAATAACTTTGCTGCTAAATAGTTTATTCCTGGAATTGAAGGGACGTTTTCTTTCTCTGATAGGTTAACATAGCATCCCAGACTCCCTGGTATGAAAGTCTCACACAGATGAAAATGCCATGGACCTGGAAATCAGATCCTCGTGCTCATGTGTCAATAATCCAGAATCTGAATTTAAAAGTTCGAAGTGGTCAGATGCTGGCTATTATAGGAAGCACTGGTAAGAGCAACTGACTTTTATGATTTGACCAACTCTCACAGAAAAAGTACACAGCTAAGAATGTTCTGCAGTCTTTTGAATGGCAAAATCTCATTGAGAAACAACTATTGGAAATGCGTGACTTAAATACATTCTTTAAAACAGATAAGAAAACAAAACATGAGGAAACAAAGAATGATACTGAGGAGGGAAAAAAAAGATTTCTTTTCAAAATCAATTTTGTTATGATTTGTACACATTTGCTGTTTGTTTCCTGAGATGCAATGGGGTATTATTTTAACTGTGGCCTACAGTCCCAGCTCTGCTGGACATGAATCAGCTTCATGGCTCAGACTGAGAACAGGCCAGTGGCAGACCTCACCCAGTAACACAGCAAACAAATGAGGCGAGACCCAAAAAGGAAAAGTAGCAACTTGCATAGCCACTTCTTTCAGACTGATTCTAACAGGACAAAATAATGCATTTGGATTAAGAGAAACTTACGGAGAAGAAAATACAGGTCCTCTTCTGTTTTGCTTTAAAATCAGACTCTCTTTTTTCTTTCATTTTCTGGCGGGACTGGTTTAATCTTCTCCAGGGTGAGGTTGACTAATGGAGAGTTGGTCCCTACCCCATACGGTTAGCTGAGTCTAAGCTCATCTTGGGGAATAAGAAGCAGACACATGGCCCGTTAAACATCAGGTGACCTCAGTGATTCGGCGAAGATGCACTCTCTCAGAGGCAAGACACTTTTGCCAAAGAAACAACTAACTTCATTTCTATGAGAGATTTTTCTTCTCCATTGCCATGGAAATTTTTCCTTAATGTAACTGAAGCTGTACCTCAGAGATCCTCCCAATAATAAAAGGAAATGCTTGCGATGAAATAACATACTGAGTTATAGATAGAGCACCTCGGTAACATAACATACACTGAGCACAAATCCCTTTCAACAAACTAGTCAAACTATTTTTAGAAGCTGTTTATCACCTATTTCATCAAATGCCTTAGTAAAATGGATTAAACCGCTGATGGGTTTCACATTGTCAATGGTAATCAATATGTCACTCTTAAATAGAGCAATACATGGTTTACAGATGGATGGATTTCTTTTTTAAAATGTATATATTAAGAAGCAAGTGTGGAGTTAATCTTTCAACAGGAAGACTAGAAATAAATGACATCTAATCATAATAAGAGAGCTCTCTGTGTTTACATACAGTATCACACAGCAAAAAGAAAAATTCATTTGCTATTCAATTCCAAACCAGGTGTTGTTTTCGCTGTTTTACTTTTCTTACCTCTGACTATGAGCCAGCTTCTCTTAATTATTTAAATGACTTTTTGTCTTTAGTCATAATAAAAATTATTTCAGTCATGATTAAGATTCTTATTGTCTGTATAATCATTCAGCACTTAGTCATTCAGCTGTTCCAGTTGCTGTTTCTGAATTCACAATTTCCTCCACAAAGCGAGCTCTTGCCAAGCATTTAGGGCCCAGCCCTGCAGCCAGTGCAGGATAGCACCTGTCAACTATGCTTCAGAAGCAAAAGAGGTAACAAGAGGACAAAGACACTGCTTCTTGAGTTCACAGAGCTGTTCTTGATGCCTGAGTACCCAATTCTGCTGAAAACTGACCAAGGTTAAAGCTACGTACTCCATACCAGAGGAGCGAAATTTCCCAAACATGAGCTTATAGCTGGTATTTTCTTTCAAGACCATTATGTCTCTGTGGCTTTGGAAAATCTTTGGGAAAGGTTGGGGGAAGATGTTAAGGAGCGAAGACTTTTATCCTCTGTCTGTGACTAAATTGCTTTTCAAAATAATCCCTTGGAAATGAATTTAATTTTCAATTTCGGTTTTTCTAGCTGGTGGAAAGACATCCGTGCTTGATGTAATAACCTGTCGGGATCATGGAGGCAAAATCAAGTCTGGTGAAATCATGATCAATAACAAACCCAGCACTTCCCAGCTTGTTAAGAAATGCATAGCACATGTGCGGCAGGATGACCGACTGCTCCCCCACCTCACAGTCAGAGAAACACTATTGTTCGTTGCCAAACTGCGCCTTCCAAAGTTTTTTTCAGACTCACAAAGGAAAAGAAGGGTAATTAAGCTGTTGGAAAAAAATAAAGTTGTCAAAAATGTGTCTGACAGGAATTATCCAAGAGAACCTGTGTGTTTGGAGTCAGAACAGCTAATCTGGCATTTTTTTATGTAGATTATGAATTATAAACCTTTTTCTTCTTTCAAGATAGAAACCAGCAATTGTTCCAAAGCTCATAAAAAATGACAATCTAGAGAAAGCATTAGAGAGGCTGAAAGAAGAACTAAATTGCTGATCACTGAGTCTTTCTTAACATTATCTCAAAAGTCAAGATTTGTTTTTAAGTGTCTCTTGATCAGATAGCACTGAAATATCCAGATGAATTTTAACCACATTAGTCATATTTTCAGCTTTATCTATACACGTAGATGCAAATAAACTCTTGTTTTATCTCTGTTACCCTTTGGATCTCCCCAGGTAGAAGATGTTATAGCAGAACTACGCTTGCGCCAGTGTGCAAACACCAGAGTAGGGAATGAGTACCTCCGCGGCATTTCGGGAGGTGAGAGGCGGAGAGTGAGCATCGGTGTGCAGCTGCTCTGGAACCCGGGTGAGCAAAACACTGGCACCACAGACCTCTGGGGAAACTGGGCAATATGTGAAGATAAGAACTTTCAGGAAAGAGTCATACACACACAGTTGCCCCTGGGGCAGCTCCAGTTCATACTCAGGACATTGAGCAGGTCTTGCATCATCCTCTGTCAGAGGTTACCTCTTCAAAACAATGTCAGACACAGTGACTGGGTGCCGGCCCACTTGCTTACACTGAAATCAGTGCTGGTCACAGACAACCCTGAAATTATTAGAGCAATAATTCTGTAAATGGAGTGTTTCAGCAGCCAATCCCTTTTTCACTTCTCTCACATTTGCCAATGGTAAAGCAGTGATAGACACAGGTAGAGCCCCTCTGGGACCCTTCACTTCCTGCTCTCTAAAACTACCATCACGCAGACGACTGAAAGTTGCCTGTAGTCACCCTCACAGCAGCACCCTGGTTTGTGCATATCAGTATGAGGTCTGGCTCTTATCTGACCGCACACCACAAGTTACTTTGGAAGGCTGCTGCCCTATTATAACATCGGGTTTGTTTTCCTTTCCTCTGACCCAGTTCATTTCCATGTGCAATGTTAATAGGGAAGGTCATTTGCTTGGCTTTATAGTCAGTTGTTGCGGTCTTGTGCAACTCACTGACGTGGCTGGCTCATGCCACAGGTGAAATAGAAGTTTCCATCATCTGCAGCAGAAACAAAACAGGAGGTTAAATTCACAGTTGATTTAGCAGGATTGAATCCTCTATCTGCTCATATCTATATAGTTATATCTATCTCTATATAGAGATAGATATATCAAAACCACTACTAATCTTGGCTGAACCCCTCATTGAGCAAGATTTCCCATCAGCTCTTCCCTTGGCAAATGGATCCGAGAAATTTTTCTTGTATAACATTATATTTTTGTAATTGTGGGGAAAGCAGAAGTCTTTTTTTGTAAGAAGTGATGCTCAGGAATAGATGTGCTGGCACTGAAGAAAAAAATAATTAGTTGTACAAAAAATAAGTAAAGCTTTTGTTGCATTTCAAATGTTAAACCCCTCAGCACAGAAACCATGTCTATATGCAGACATCGCCTTGTGCTGAGGCCATTAAGCTCTATGGTAACATAAACACTGCAAAGTAATAAACCACTCAAATTTGCAATTGCAAAACAAACAAAAAGTCCAAATATACACATGTCTCTTCATACATATGTGCAAATAAGTGCAAAATAGAGCACAGGTTGGGAAGAGGAGGAGGAGCTTCCTAAATTAACACTAAGTATTTACACATGAATAAAGCAAGATATTTAAATATCAAGCATTTAGGTTAAAATATTTAGCAGGCAGAATACAGAACTAATACTATTGTATTGATATGCATGTGCCTGATATTTGTACAGGCAGTGTAGACAAGAATGTAAATTTAATAAGGAACCTAAATCTGCATCCCAAAGAAAAACAAAACAAATTCTTGTTTCCAGTGGGAGCAAGACACAATTTAACAAAATTACTCTTGGCCATCATGTTCAGTAAGATAGTGGAAGAAAATGCCATTGTTGAACGTTATGGGATGCTAGTATGAAATATACTTTGAATTTCAAAAAAAAAAAGAAAAAAAGGAATATATCAGTGATATTTCAAACACTAGCACCACGTCATTTTGACCATATTTTCAAATCAAACATGCTGCTTTCCACAGCTAAACTTGTTGTCTTTGGCAGGAATACTCATACTTGATGAACCCACATCTGGACTGGACAGTTTTACTGCACATAACCTTGTGATAACATTATCCAGACTGGCCAAAGGAAACAGATTAGTTCTTCTTTCGCTTCATCAGCCCCGGTCAGATATTTTCCAACTGTTTGATTTAGTTCTTCTGATGACTTCTGGAGTCACTGTCTATTCTGGAACAGCTAGAGACATGGTCCAGTATTTCACAGAACTAGGCTATCCCTGCCCAAGATACAGCAATCCTGCCGATTTCTATGGTTAGTATCAAGCACTGCCACAAAAAATGTTACTGGAAATCATTTGCTTTCATAAGTGTAACAGCTAACATTGATGTTTTATTGACCATAACTGTCTTAAAAAGGCTGTTCCAATCAACCTTGGAACAAGTTCAGGTTTTAATAAGATTCTTATCTGTCAGTATAGGAAATGTAAGAAAAACAGGAGGTAAGGACAAAATTGATTTAAATAATCCTCCTTTTAACCCTGCCAGGTGTAGCAACTCTTCCACATGTTTAGCATACTTCCCGTGTTTTAGCTGGTTGAAACTTTTGCCCTCACTGGGAAAGACATGAATGAACTGATGGATTGCTTTCTGTAGCCGTTTCTCTGACTTCTGAATAAAGAAATGTAGAATGACAGTTTCCTAGGGTGAGGAACAACACTCACCTGGAATTCTAAATGGGAAAGAGGAGTGCTGCCAAACAGAGTGCATTGGAAGGGAGAAAAACCAAATGCAGACTGGCAATCTTCTTGAAGAATATAACTACATGGTTCCAAATCCACTCTCCTCCTGGTTTTTTTGCAACACGCAAAGGGAATCTGATGTGTTAGACTAATGGCAGTAGCCTCTTACCACAGAGGTTGGTTGGGTTCCAGTCCTTAGGTCTTTGCATTCAAGTTTTGTAGGAAACCTTGCACAGACACCAACCTCAGTGCTCTGCAGTAACCTCTCTGGCCGTGCCTATGTGGCAGGTGGCGTCAGCTGAGTTCAGCTGTGCAGAGATAAAACAGAAGTTAACCTCAATGTCAAACTCTGTAAAAGGACCTTTGTCACCACCCTGGCTCGGAGGAGCCCTCCTCCAAGCACAGCCTCGAGGGACGGCTTGCAGCACGCCTGGATGGGAGAGGAGAGTATGAGGCAGTTGTGGGGAAAGTTGTAGCTTCAGCCCGTGGTTACAGAGACAAACCCCTACGACATGGAGATGGGGAGAGATGAGACAGGGGAGTGGAAGATCATTTAACAGTGTGCACAGAGACAGTACCTGTAGGAAGAGAAGGTAAACACAGGCAGCAGGAAGGTGGAAACAGGTCAGCAAGAAGGAGCACCTGACGGAAACACACTAATTCTGTCTCTGTGTCCAATAGAGAAACAGCAGACTGTGACAGAAAGGAAGAGGTAGGGCAGATTGCAACTGATTTCTGATGAACTCCTGC
>NW_009718915.1:98747-103902 GCF_000703405.1 Apaloderma vittatum | reverse complement strand
GTGGCTGAACAGAGATGATCAGCCCAATGTAAGGAGAATTGTGAAATCTACAGCAATAGTTCACTCAGAAAGCATCTGCAAAATGTTAGGTATTTCCACTCCACACTGAATACCAGCATTGGAAAATACTATTTAAAAAATCATTTTGTTAAATAAAAAATAATGCTAAGACAACTATTGCTCCTGCTCTTATGTTGTCCCTGGATAATATTCTTCTCGGGCTTCCTCAGTCGCAGGTAAAGTTTACGGCACCTCTGTAAGATACAAAAAAAGATAACTGTCATTCTGCAAATGAAGAAAAAATGTGATTTAAGTTAAGTTCACGTAACAGATCATAAATGCCTACACGCCAGGAAGGAAATTCAAACTGTTTGTTCTCAGCACCCCTTTCAAGCCACTATTAAAAGTTAGAAAAATCTGAAATAGTAGTTTATGATATTATATTGTGCAATTACAAGATCTCTCGGTGATTCATTGACTGATCGGATAAGAAACATCTCCAAAGATAAGATACACATTAACAGTCTGCTCCTCTCTAATTATCTTAAGTAACTGATAAAATTTTAACCATTGTAGCTTAATGCATGCACACGTTGTACTGTCTGTTCATGATGGAATCTCTGATTCTAAGCATATTATAAAGTTATCACATCTGTAGCATATGGACTCGTGTCAAATAATGTCTTGCAGTAGACTTGACCAGTATCGATAAACAGACTGCAGAAAAGGAGATGGAAAGCCGAAAAAGAGTAAATACACTTGCCAGCTTGTTCCTAGAGAAAGTCAAAGATTTCGATGATTTCTTATGGAAAGTTACTGAAGGGGACAATGTCGCAACCACATTCAGCAAGCAAAGGTAAAGAAAAGAGTGCCATACAGCATATCTGGAATAGCAGCTGCAGCCTGTACTAATTTCTTTTTTTCTCATTTGTTTTGGGCAGGTCGCATTTAAATTCAGAAGAGGCTATCAACATGCCTCACCATTCGAGTGATCAGTTACCAGGAGTCTTAAAGCAGTTCACTGTATTATTAAGGTAACCTTAACTCCAGCATAAACACTTACATACCGTACCCATTTGTATTTTAAAGCATAAGAAAGCAGCATGAGATGAGAACTGAGTGCATGCTGAAAGTGCAGAGCTAGCTCCAGAGGAGAGTCACTGTTCTGCTGGCTCACCCCCTCACACCGCTTGGAGCCCTCAGCTTTACGTTGCAGCAGGAACCTCCAGGCTCAGGGACGTGCATCCCAGTTTTGGGTACTGCCATCCTGATGCCCAGAAGCAGACAGCCCAACTCCCATCCTACTCAAAGTCAGCAAGTTCCATGAATTGATTTTAGCAGAGTGCTTGGGGCAATGTATCTGAATATAACTGGCATTAGTATGTACTGTACCTTATGGTCAATGTTGCTGTTTTCCTAGTCGTCAAGTCTCCAATGACTTCAGAGATCTTTCAACGTTATTAATCCATGGATTTGAGGCCCTTCTCATGTCATTATTAATTGGATTTTTGTACTATGGCCACGAAAAAAACGGACTCTCTATTCGTGACACAACAGCACTATTGTACATGATAGGTGCACTAATCCCATTCACAGTGATTTTGGATGTTATTGCCAAATGTAAGTGTCAGGTTTTTTAAATGTTATAAGCAATCAACATAAAATATCTAAATCAATGAAAAAATTACCCTTACTAATGCAAGTCTAGGATGAAAACAACCTGTTTGTTCTTACCCTGCAGGTCATTCAGAAAGAGCTATGCTTTATAATGACTTGGAAGACGGCATGTACTCTGTGAGCCCATACTTCTTTGCTAAGGTAACTGGTTTTGTTGCCAGGAAATACAAAACAGCTGGCTTTAACATTAAAAAACAAAACCAAACCAAAGCCTCACTGCATAAATGATCACATTCATATCAGACTTTGTTCTTTTGTGTCTGCCAGCTCAGGCTATCGTTCTTGCTTTCTTGGCATTAATGGATTAAACCTCACACTACTTTAGATCTGTTGCCATAAGTCATGGCTGAGATCCCACCCCAGGAAAGCTGAAGAAGAATTTTTCACTGGGTTGTTTGGCTAAAATTTGAGAAACTTCAAGCTCAAATTTGAGAGTTTAGACAGTTTTACACACCTGCATATTTCATTCACTGAAGCATCTTTGAAAAGTTGATTAGAAGTCTCATATTAAATGCTAAAACAAAGGTAAAACAGAAATGACAAAATACTAACTGTGACATTTTCAATAGTTGTGTGGGCCTGTGCTGGCCAGAGACGATTGTATTAAGTGCATAAAGAGCCAGAGTTTCTGGAAATAAAGAATTTCAAAAAACTACATTCTCTTTTTTTTTCTCAAGGGTTTAAAATAATCCTTTCTTTGTGATGTTGCCACTGTTAGATGAGTTCTGCCTGCCATGGCATCTGTAATTTAGGTTTCCATTTCTGCACAAGATTTTAAATGCTTATTAGTGGTTGCCAGAGAAAAATATTCTTTGCATTGTGTCACAAAGATTGCACATTATTCATAGAGAAATCGATGTAATTTGTTACAACCTTAGTATTAAGAGGATAGTAGCAACCCTCTTTGGAAGAAATAATCATAATACTCTCTATACATATCCTTAGATATTTGAGAAAATTCTAAGCATGTTTTTGTTTTACAATGAGTTAAGGAGTTACTAACTGAACTGCCTTTGGGACAAAGTGGGAAAGTGACCAACAGCCAAATTTGTCTCAAATTGGATCTCATGCCAGGTTCAACCAAATGTGGACAAAACACACAGTTGTCATGAGTTAGTAACAGTATTAAGTGTTATCAAGCACACCAGTTCTCATGGAAAGTGTCTTAAATTCTTAGAAGCTGCCAAAACCTTAACAAAACTAAACATCTAACCTGTGATCAGAATCCTCTCAATTTAACAAACAGTTATAGGAATTGTCACAACTGGAGAAAAAGTAGTAAGAATTTCAACTTCTGCTGTGGATTGCTTTTGCATGGCACTGACAACACCCAGCAGGGAGAGGACTGCATTCTAAGGCAGTATTGCCTGTAGTTTTTACAAATGGTCCTTAAAGTACGTTAAGGTGCATTCTCAGGTGGCTGCGTAACTACCACGTTCAACTTACTCTTTTTTTTTCTTCCTGAACAGATTTTGGGCGAACTCCCAGAACACTGTGCTTTTGTTATAATTTATGGGGTTCCCATCTACTGGCTGGCAAACCCTGTTCCTGAACTGAACCTCCTCTCGGTGTGGCTGGCTGTGTACAGCGCCCGCACGATGGCACTTTGGGTGGCAGCACTGCTGCCCACGCTACAGCTCTCAGCCTTCTTTGGAAATGTCCTTTTCACATCATTCTACCTAAGCGGTGGTTTTGTAATAAGCCTGGAAAACCTCTGGACAGGTAAGACAAAGCTCCCACCATCCCTTCAACATGAAACATTGATGTCTTTCATCAGTGACTGGTTGTTGAGAGGCTGAGTGTGTCCTGTGCAAGAAAATTCAGTTTTATTCCTACCTTTGCAATTGTCTCCTTGGGTAGTGACGGTGGAGTCAGACTATTCATTTTGCACCAGTTTCTCCATCTGAGGATGAAGTACTAAGAAGTTTGGTTAAAAAAGCACTAGTGAAAGGCTCAATTCTTATGTGGCTGCTATTTCTTTTCCAGAAAAAACTAATTATATTCAGTAGATGAATACTGAGCTCCAGTGAGACTTAGTTGAGAGTGGGAGTTTGACAGATATGGATATTATCACTCGCCTAATTTTCCGTCTCCATGCATGTCCTGATTTGAGCTAAACAGAACCAATTCTCCATTCAGTGATGCTGCTTTTCAGCTCCGGCTCTTCTAAGAGGCTGTGCTTTCTGAAGTTAGCAGCATGTTTTTGCAGAGAGTGTCTGCTACTGGAAGCCACAACGCATGATGTTTCTAGTTACTGCCAGAGATCTGTATGCAGAAAGGCTCTTGCTTATACTTATTCCTGTAGTGACCAAGGTCTTGTGTGCCATGCTGGGGGTACCAGGAAGTAAAAGGGTTGCAAGGAAGTAAAAAGTTGCACCTCTGGTGAGGAATGAACAGGATAGGTGACCCAAACCTGACCAAAAAAGGTACTCCATTCCATACAAGTCACTGTAATGGCATGAAGTATATCTGCTATTTTGTCCAACAATAAACTGTTATATTTACAGCCTCTGGCTGTCAAAAAAATTGACAAATCTGCTGTGTTTGGCAGCAACACAGCAGTTTTTGAGGGGTCAAGTTTTGTGTATGAGTATCAATTTCTTTCTTTCTGCCATTTTTTTTTTCCAGTTCCATTCTGGGTTTCCAAAATCTCTTTTCTCAGATGGAATTTTCAAAGCATGGTGCAAATTCAGTTCACCGACCTCACATATGAAATGACTGTCGGAAATATGACTTTTAAAATACCAGGGAAACTCGTAAGTCACTAATAAATATTGTCACAAACACTTGATAGCCAATCAGTGCTGATTGCATGCCCATCATATTTAAGTAGATATTGTAGCCTCAAATTTGGTGAGCACTAAATCAATATGTGAAGTCATGTTACACTCAGTATATTTTAAATTTGTCCCTATAGCAGTCTCTCCTTTTACGTCTTTCTTTTTGGTGGGAGGGAAAAAAAGAAAGAAAGGAAAAAAAAGAATAAAGGGCAACTGTTTCCACACAAGCCTCAGCTACTTGCTTGCTGAAACTGTTCAGAAGTTGCACTTTCTTTCTCTCAAAGACCAGGGCCACTAGACACAGCGTAGCTGTAAGCAGCTCTCAAACAACTCTGAAAGTCACATTCAGCTGGAAAGAAGGGGAAAGGTAGCAAGGCCCAGGCAAGCTTGCACATAAAATGCACTGCACAGATGCAGCACGAAAATTTTGCGTCCCTTCCTAATTTTGTGTAATTTGTGGTTACAGGTCATGCAGGCTCTGGACCTGGACTCCCATCCTCTCTACGTAAGCTACCTCGTCCTCACTGGTGTCGTTTGCAGCTTCCTGCTTTTATACTATTTATCTCTGAGATTCATCAAGCAGAAATCGACCCAAGACTGGTAACAGCAAACCAGGCAGCAGAGGCAGCAGGTTACGGAATCCCTTGCAAGACACCAGAGACAGCCCAGGCCACAAGCCCACAAGCTTATTTTTTGGC
>NW_009718915.1:39826-98716 GCF_000703405.1 Apaloderma vittatum | reverse complement strand
GCCCCCGCGCCCGCCCCGCGGGGGGGGGGCAGCCGGTACCCGGCGGGAGCGGGGTGACAGCAGCCCGGCTGGCCGCAGGATGGCAGCAGAACACCAGGAGTGGGAAGGGAGCCTGCGCTCTTCCACTAAACCTGCGACAGCTTGGGGCTTCGGCCTGGAGGTGGGTTTGGGGAGTGGTTTTTTGGTTGGTTTGTTGGACACACGGTTTTTATAGGCGACCGGGAGCTTGTGAGTTCTCCAAACCTGGAAATACCCTGAGCTATGGGCTACCGATTGAAAAGGACTCATCCCGCTTTGCAATAGTCGATAATGTTGGAAGGCAGAGGGGTCACGCACGGAACTCGGAGAGCTCCGAGAGAGCAGCATCAACACACACAAAACATCACTTTCGGTAGCGCATGTAATGCTCAGCACCCATAAGAACAGTGTAGAGGAAAGCAACACAGATTTGACTAATGCTTCAGGAGAACATGCCAGAATGGAAAACACAACTGTTAATTATTCAGTGTTGTCTAATTGCTTGTGTGTTTTAAGGCTTCTTGCCTTTGTGTTCCTGTTAGATGCTGTTGATGCCCATAACAGGTATTTACTGACTGTATAAACAATTTCTTCTAACAGATAAAATTTATCTCACTTGTTGGGTTTATTTTTACATTCATACATAGCAATTGATTGTTATTAATCACATCTTTCTCCACAGCAATACAAATCATTGCAACTTGCCAAGTTTTCTTCCCAAGATTCTCAGGTAGAAAATATCAACCTGGCCCTTCAGTAATTAAAAAAAAAAAAAAAAAATCTAATGATGTAATCTATGAAATGCTTGTAATTGTGCAACTAGTTATGCCCAGCCATAAGGCACAAATCTCGGAAAACGTGTTAATAGTAAAAAAATGGCTGTAGTTCACACATAGGCATGGCAAGTGCATGTGCAAATTTGGTGTACAGTCGTGAGCATTTTATAAGACTGGTCTGCATGATTTTAAATGTTTGGATGCGTATCTCTGTGCTTATATACAGAGACCCAAAGCCCATTGTCTACTTTCACTTACATGTTCCACTTACACTGGAAATGCAATGCCCTCAATACTATTATATAAATCCCCCCTTTTATTTTTTTCTTTTAAAGAACTATGAGTTTAAGAATATCAATATTTTATTATTCTGTTTGGCAATCAGGACTGCCACATTACTTTCCACAGGTTTCACGCAGTAATAAATTTCCAGGACGACCCTAGTCTAAAGATGTTAAGCAGGTCTGATGAAATAACGGCTTCAGCCCCAGGTAGCAGTAGGAATCCAAAACACTCCAAGGTTCTTCTAAGGTGAATTGTACCATTTTTTTCTGGTTCTGCTGCATTTGATTTTGAAAAAAAAAAAAAAAATCCCACTCGATCTTATCTTAGTGCCATTTTGAAATTATCAGATTTTCATTGCCTTTTAATGGCAAAGCCAATTCTTTCAGTCCAATTCAGCATCATTAAATTGTTAGAATAGCAGCTTCCTGTTTGATTCTTAATTATTCCTTTTTATTATATTTAAGACACTTAATTTTTTTGAAGTGGTTTACTCTCCTTTGTAATGATCTGTTGTGATTAGAATCTCTTTTATATTACACTGAAGTTTTAAGGGTATATATTGGTACTTCTAGTCTAAACCTCTATTTTCAAGGTATTTAGAGGATTAAATTCTAGGCTGACTCTCTGTTGTGAATTCACTTTGATGTTTAATAAAAAAAGGAGAGACACAATGGGAGAAACTGAAGACAGAAGGGACAGCTCTGAATTTTAGGGGCACATTGTCATGCACAGAAATCTTCAGGCATCTAGATAAGAATATACCGTAGCCTTAACTCTGAATTTCCTTCCTTTTGTGAAATTAGTCAGGCTGCTGACACTACTTAAACAGCCTTTTTCAATTTAAAATTCCACCCTCTTAACATTATGCAGCAGGACCAAGCGGTGTGAGTGTTTCAGAGGTGGTGTTATGACAGGGGTAGATGTATACATAATGGGGACTTGAGCGGGGAGCCTCGGAACAGCCATCGTATGGAGGGTAGGAAGAGCTATCATAGGATGTGGCCAGGCCTGTGTTTACACAGAAAAGGCTCATATTCTATATACTACAATTACATTAGCACACTGCCTGCGATCATATCTTGTTTCCTTGATGCCTAGAGATGGGGAATATAGGCTGTGATTATTGTTACAGGCTTTAGCAATAAGAAGGTAGGAGCCTTGAAATACCAGCAATTAGCGTTCGTGCCTAACAATAGCATGCCGTGGGGCTGTGTACAGAGAAGAGCACAGGGAAGAGTGGGTGGATGACACACAACCGGCCTCACTCGCAATACCAGGAGTTGAAAAATAGCCCAAGTTTAGGGGAACTGGACACCTCTCAACCAGGGAAGGTCACGCTGTATGCCTTGGCATCTACGTCTGTATCCCGCTTCATGATAGTTTTTGTGCAGAAAAGGTTTCACACTTCCATAGCAGGGCTGCTGCTGCAAAAAAAAAAAGTAGGTAGAGAGGGAACAGAAATCTTCCCCTGAGTCCTAACCATGGCTAAACATCATGATTTAATTTGGGCACAGCTTTGACTTCCATGTTTCAGAGGAGCTGTTCCTTTCCCTTAGGGTCCCTGTGCCCTCAGCAGCTTGATGTGCCCTCCTGTCTGCACTCCCTGCATCAGCATAACCAAAGTTACAGCAGCCCCCAATAACCTCAATATGGAGACTGAAGATGATAAGTAAGATGCTGAGAAAAACTCCTTGTAATGTCCCCTCCACACAGGATGGCATTGAGTTTGTTACAGACTTCAGGACTGAGGTAAGGCAGATCTGCCAGCTGAGCAGAGCGCTGCCCGCCAGCCTGATGAGGCCACCGTCCCCAGGATTCACCCTGTCTTTGCTCTCCTGTACCCACCCTGGCCAGAAAAGATCTCCTCAGCTCTACGGCATGGCTCCTGCAGGCACGTCAGGTCACTGTAAAACTGGTTCTGACATGGCGCCACATTTAAGCGGTTGCAGTTTCCAAGCTGGCTGCCCAAGTGCTGTTTGAACTGCCCACTGCACGACCTAATTGCAACAGGCTATGGGGGTTCAGTCCGCATACACACCGAATTTGGGAATGGGAATACCAAATACAAGCAACAACAATATTTGTAAGGAAAATTCACCAAATCATAGAATCCTAGAATGGCCTAGGCTGGAAGGGACCTAAGAGATCATTTAATCCAACCTCCCTGTCATGGGCAGGGACTCCTCTCAACTAGATCAGGCAACACAGGGGGACCGAGTGGGGATTCAACCCGTGACCTTGATGTTATCAGTACCACGCTCAACCTATTGAGACCCAAAACCTCCACAATTGTGTTGGTTATCTGCATAATATAAACTACTGTGTGGACAATGGCACTGTGTGTTGTAACAACACCTCTCTGTATTAGAGGTGGTGTCTTATCTGTAAAGGATCGGGTAAGAAAGTCTATTACTTTCAGTATTTAATGGAGGGAGAGGTGAGAAGTTCTTCCCCTACTTCCATGCCAAGTTTACGCAGTCTCTGCACTTGGCAAAAGGGACAAACTTCTTTAACACTGCAAAAACGGATTACAGAAATGCTACTTTGCATATTGACTTGTGGGTAGTGGCAGTCCTCCAAAACACTTTTAAGTCGTCATTTGGGAAGGACTAGCTTTCCCTATGGCTAAGCTAAATTAATAAGCTGAAAGTTGAAAGTTTTCTCTCATATTCATTCATTATAAAATGCATTCAGAAATTCTAAATACATAACAACTATCAATAGCCATCATTTTAATTAAAACAAAACCAAAAATCAACAAACCATGAAATTCCTTAAAAAAAAATCATGGACAATATGCTATACGAGGAGACCCTAAGGGTAAGAAACTGTAGGTGTTGGTACGTCCACTTGTACCAGGAATAACAAACCTTTCAGGTTTCAGCCACAGTGATTAATTTTAATGGCAGTAGACAAGAAACAATGTACATAGAGCTCTGTGACATGCTGCTTCTTTTTTTTTTTTATACTCTGAGAGCCAAGACAAGCCCTTCATATGTTAGCAGCTATTAATTAAGGCAACAATGTTTAAGCAGTGGGTTGAGGTAATTTTAAAACTGTTTAACCCTTTTAAGAACTGACGAGCTTTAAAAAGCATATATATGTGTGCTTGTGTTCACACTAATATATATATGTATAGGTATCTGCATGAACAGATTACATATATATGTATATATGCACACAACAGTAATGCCTACAACAGTTTTGGTACTTTTTTCAGGGAACAGTTAAAAAGCAATTCAGATCCATAATTTATAAAAGTGCCATTGCCAATTTATATAATTAATTACAGAACTGTTTGATAATGTTTATTTTGTCATTAAGTCAAACTTCAGTTATTTTGAATTGCAAATTTTGCTGGCATTATTTTGCTTTCACGGTCACAATTAGGTACCTTTAATGCTTCCAGTGCTAAGAAAGAGCAACTTAAACACACCCTCTCCACGCTTCACATCATGGATCCAGAACTAGCATCTCCCACCACCACCACATTTGGATTTTTTGTTTATTTTCTAAGCATCTAAAGAGATTTTGCTAAGATTCCTACTATCTCTCAGTACTGTTTCTGCCTCATTGTAGTTTTTCATGTTTAACAAGTGGGTCTAAAGGCATAGATCATATGTTAAGGTCCTGGCCAGAACCCATATGGTGATCATACAAACAATCCCACTTAGCTCAAAAATTATTTGCATTTTGTACACAAGCAAATTAGCCCACAAGTTCTACTACTTCAGTACTGAATTTTCAATTAAATACATAACAACTGGATATCCATGGACATTCACAAAAAGCCAAATGCATAGAGCATGTAATTTTCAATAAATTCCCAGCCTTGCAATGATATACAGCTGCACCTGTTAACAGTTAATATCATCATTCATCAAGGCACTTTCATTTACTGAGGGCTGGGAGAAGAGTATAGAAAGCAGAAACTTTTTCAAAATAAAAAATAATCCATGTTTTGCAGCGAAAGAAGAAAATGAAAACGTAGTCCTACTGCTACGCCAGTATAACCTCCACCAGTATCTCCTTCCTGACAAAAGTAAACATCTTCCTCCTTGTGATGCAAGTCACGATGCTGCAAAGAGCACCCTAAAAGAACTGAGTATTATCTTAATGATTGCTTTTCAACAAACACCCAAATCTTCTACTACTCTAAGTTAAAAATAGCTAATCACCTTGCAGCCGTGCCTCAACTAATTGTAGAAAGGCACAAAGCCAAAAATCGGAGTTCAAAACCAGGAAACAGCGAAGTGTGCCGTACAAACTGAAAACTTTGAAAAACAGGACATGGTGCTGCCCTAACTAGTGGTTCCAGCCACGGAATGTTACGTCACACGAGGTAGTCCTTGGACTTCCAGGTAGGCAAGTTGGAGGTCAAACCAGTGGCAGCCATCACCTCAGGAGACTCTGATCTCATTTGAGAAAGGCTGAGCACCAACAGCATTTTTTGCTCTTTTAGCATCCACTTAACATAGTAATTTAACAAGCTTCTTGGCTTGCAATTCCTAGCAATACGGGCACGAGTTGCCACCCCACTATGGAGCCACAGGTGCGTTTCAGGCCAGTGGGAACAGTCAAAAAGCTAGCATTGCCCCACCAGCCCAGCAGTAACTCAGCACACAGTGGCTCTGGTGGGCTACACCACATGTTGTAGCTGCTTCCCTACCTTCCCCCTCATACCCAGAACTCCTACTAGTAAGCATGTGAAAAAGCATTTTAGTCTTACTTGGCTTATTTTTGCATTACTGTCACCCAGAAAAGCACGCTGTCCAATTACAGCAGAGCCACTGCTCTTACACTGCCAAACGCTTTCTAAACGCTTGCTTCAAGTTTGTCCCATCTAAAAGTAAAAGAAGGATGATTTTTAGCTTTATATACTTCATAGGGAATTTCTCAGTGCTTTTCTATTAAAAAAATGCCTTGCAGCTTTGTAATATGTTCAGCAGCAGGCATGTGATAATTCTCCACTGGAGAAAAAGTCTTGAACATGACTGACAACAGTAAAGTCACAAATTACCGTAATTTGATGCCCCCTGCAGCTAGTGGTATAAAACATAGTTTTCAACCTTGTTTTTACTTGCTGAATTTAGACAAATTCATAATGTTATTGATGACAGCGAGAAAGATGCTCAAATGCAAAAACTGTATTGCTGAGCATAAAAACAATCGGAGAACAATATTTTATATGTACTATATATTATGAAAAATATGGCTGTCACTACAACTATTAAAAAACATAGAAAACTAAAAGTGCAGTTGAGGGTTTTAAAAATCATTTTAATACTATATTTACTTTAGCTATTGCACTTGATGAGGGTTTTTTCTTCCTCCTTGGAATGCTGAACAGTAAACCAGGTGTGACATGTTATTACCAGCCCTCTCACTCTGAACTTTAACGTTTGAAATAGAAGCTGAGTCAACAAAATTATGAAGGAAAGCGAAAAAGGCTCTTAATGGATTCGCCAATGAACACACACCTTCTATCACATTCCCAATTTCTGAAGTGTGATTATACTGAGGGCACCAAGAATGGACAATTGCCAGAGATTATCAAGATTTAAGGTAAGCTAATCTCCACGTGAGCTGTTCAAGATACTAATTAAAGTTATCGGGAAAGATCCCAGAGAACTCTGCAAATAACAAGGGCAATTTGCTTTTATTTTTGGTTTAGGCAGAAAGTTTCTCAGAGCACGGCCAGGTGGTTGGCTCAGCAACCTAACACAGTCGCTCCAGTGACAGCCTCTCCTCAGGCTGCGACTTCAGCGTCAGAACATGCAAAGACATTTTAAAAGTTCCAACGCTACACACTGTCCTGTATTCAGAACCTCAATTACACTAGTAACATTTATTCCTACAGCTGCTTTTGAATTTGCAAGTGTGAGGTTTAAGAGGTTGCTGTTGGAACAAAACTTCCTTTGGGATTGTAGGATGGGGCTCCTGCTCCTTCAGTTACCTGGCTGTAAGGGCAGGGCTAGTACCATGAGTCCCTGTGGCGGAAAGGCACAAAAGGACCAGGCTGGCTCAGCAGCTCTCATCAGTCCGTCACAGCCTCCTCCTTCACTGAACTGGGCTTAGCAACCAGACTACCCTTAGCAGCAGCCCTTGCTCCTGCCACTGCTTTCTCCTCCAGTGAACCTCAAGAAGTGATTGAGGAGGAGACAGTGAGAACCATGAGAAAGGCAAAGATGCACGGTGGCATGTCACCAGCCCTGACTGCCAGTGAGTTGATGGCTGCGCTTTCCCTTCATGGTCATTTACTTCCAATCCATCCAGGCCTAAGACATCATGGTAAAGCTGCTAGCTTTGTCTTCTTATTGTCACCCACAATATCTACTCTCACCCTTCCCACTTAGGTATTTTCCCAGTATTCACAATCCCTTCAGAGTTCAGTATTTTGATGACAACTCTTCACAGCACCTCTTAGATAAATAAAAATCCAGCAGCCAGCAAAACAGCCTTTCAAAGCCTTCTTCGACAACTTTGCTCTGTCCATACATCCCTGTCTTCCCTTCAGCCCCAAATGTTTTCTATCTAAAGGTCCACCCTCCTCCTCTGAAGATTCACCTCTGCTTTCTACAACTCTTCCAATAACACCACTTCTCAGATTTGCCCCAGACTATGTGAAGAACAGCAGATGCAAAACCAAGAACTAAATTCACTGCTGGTCTTCAAGACTCATCGCTTTCACTGTGAGACACTGAGATTTGTTGCTTTCTGAACCTTGAGTTCATCAGCACTTACAGCTGAACGAAACAACAAGAAACACAGAACTACAATGATGTCTGGAGCTATCGCTAAAGACAATAGCAATCTATAGATATTACTGCTTCATCATGGTGTTATAAGGGTAATCATATGAGAAATGGTGAAGCATTAGCCAACTGTAATATAGAAGTTTAAGAGTATCAGAGAGAAACCTTGCATTAATAGTTTTATCTAAAAGCAGATCAACGTGGAACTCCCGTCTACAGCAGGCACTGCATAAGACAGTTTCTATTATCTCGTTTTCTTAATTACAGGAAACAGCAGAGAAAACCCAAACCTCAAACTTCTGTATCTGCACGTACTTCCATACCTAATGGAAAACCCAGAACTTTGTTCCTGTAGCTGAGGATCTGCACACTGATACTCAGAAAAATGTCTCTAGATTAAATTATGATCTCAGCTGGAAACACTAACTTAAAGGGATACTGGGTTTCCTCCAAGTAAAGATTCACAGAAATACTGGCAAACCACCAGAGGCTGCAGCCATTCTGGAAAAGAAATACCGCTTTGCAGTTGACTTGACACAGAAATTGTAGAAATAATTTTAAGAAATGCAGAGAAATTGCTGCTACAAAATGGCTAAATTCAATAGTAGTCTCAAATTCTTCTTATATTCTCACTTTTTTTGTTCATCTTTACAGCAGCAATACTCTGGTGTGGGAAATTGGACATTCCTTGCAGATGCTGGCAGATTTCTCACATCGAACTGGAAAACCTCCTGGTTACATCCATCATCACTTGCTCTGCTGTGCTTCTGGAGAGTCTGGAAGCATCACATCTTTGAAAAACGCAATACAGTAGTATTCTGGTGAACATGCTTCTAGTCTATTTCTCTGTCAATATGTACACTCGTGATCCTACCTTCACTGTTACGATCCTCCCTTGTTACTGTAAACTGCAGCTGGAATCCTGCTGACTCAGGCATTCAATCTATAAAAACCTCCTGAGCTGTCACTGCCAAAGACACAATCCGTTCAGCTACTCCATTTTCAACAGTGGGTAGATATTAACAAAGTTTAAAGACAGCTATTCAACTACAAAGCTACATTTCTTGCCGCAGAAAAGGGTTTCTGGATACAAGGAGTTAAATGAGCTTTTTAGCAGATAAGGATAGAGCTACAGCATGTAATTATCATGCTACAAAATGACTATATTCGTAGCCAACAAGGAAACTTTACTCATGTTGAACAAAAAAAAAAAAAAAACACAAAAAGCACCCTCCTCTTGCCCCTACCTCAAGCGGACTGAGGAAAAGAGGCGAGTCCATAACATGTCACAGGGCACAAAAGTGAGATAAGTCATCCCAATGCCAGCAGCAAGCTTGCTCAACCCCAATCAGGACATACTATTATGCAAACACATACATGCTCCCACAATTTGCGTTTTAAAGCAACGTGTCAGGTCATTTCATGTCAGCACTCTCAGCTTCCCACGAAGGCCCCTGGAAAAGCACGGTCCTATCTCACCGCACCTGGCCTGGGTTCCACACAATCCCAGTTATCCACTAGCACTGGCAAAAGATACTTTTCTGCTTTAAAGTGCTGTGTGCTATGGTCAGTATGATAGAGTACGTCTGGTATCTCGACTAATAAATTGCCATGACAAGTTTGCCAAGACCGCCATTCTGTGTCACCTTACAGGTTTTCTTTGAATATGAAGAAACAAAAAATGAAACTGTCCATTTATTTGGTGAAGAAATGCTAACCTGATCAAGTGTATTTCTCCTCATGCTTGAAATAGCTCACCAATGCACAAGAAATATTATTTCAAGCGTATTCTAGAAGAGTTGTCACAAATGCAGATTCTGCAAAACCATCCCGGTATAACCTTGTTTCAGATAGAGATGACTGTGTCCCGGAGTGGCACAAATCCCTCACTGTCCCATATTTTAAAGACAGGAGAAACTGCACTCTTCTGCGTAATCATTTCTTAATTCCACGGGGAAAAAAATACTGGAACAGAAAATCAGAAATATTAGCACACAATGTCAGCTTTTGCCTATCCTTTGAATAGTCTCTGCCTTCCCATCTCTGCCACAAGGCTCGAGGTGCCAGGGCTATTGCAATGTGATCCCAAATGATCAGCATTCATCCTCACCCATTAGCCTGTAACTGCTGCCACAAAGCGCTTGGTACTGTTTGGTCTCAGGCTCCTGCTGTGCCTCACTGCTGTTTCATCGGCTCATTAACCCACAGCTTTCCATGAGGTCACTCAAAACACAATTTCAGAACTTAAAACAATTTAACTTATATTCTTCAGTTACAGACTATCAAACTTACTTTCAATTTCTACAACTACAACTATTAAGTCAAACAGCATTAGTCTGTTAGAGTTTAAGTCAAATCAGTTAGAAGAGAAACAGGTAGATGCCAACTAGCACTAGTCCCACACGGTCAGACCTCACGCAGAGGCACCAGCAACGTGCAGCCACACACCCAGCCACACTGTTGTGTGCTTCTTTCCTGCCTGGGAAGGCAGGAGCCAGCAAACACAACCTGCCAGTACCACAGCACAGACTAACAATGGGCACAACACCTGACAATCGATTGCACCTGCTCCACAACCACACAACATTCCACCTCCTTGTCAAGAAGGTGATTAAGATCTCCAGATCTGCTGTCAGCTTCTGTGATGACCTGGTGTTTGCTTTAAGTAATGTTCTCACCAGTTATCCCATGTGCTAGCTTAGCTCGAAAGACATACAGTCCCATTGCTTCCAGTTACAGACAGATGTTGGCTCCACTTAACTGGAACACGGCCACTGCTGCGAAACCAAGAGATTCATGAGATGATCTCTAAAAACAAGAGCTGTGGCACTAGAGAAAGGGTTGCCGACTGGTTGACATAGTCTTAAATTATGCCGCTATTACACTGAAGCCCATGTAATGTAGCTGCAGCTTTAGAAAAAAAAACATCTCAATTTGTGAAATGAAATAAACCGAGTACTGCCTAGGCTTGCCTTCAGACAGGGCACACAACCATTAGGCTATGAATGAAATTTCACGTTAATGCCTTATCTTGACAACCCAGGAACAAAGGGTGCCAGATGGCTGCAGCCACATAGGTGCAGAATGTTGTCGAGTCTATGCCTCAAGTAATAAAGGTCATTGTAAAGCCACAACGCCAATGGAGCAGACACAGCTAGGAATTGTCCAGTTTACTTGAAAAACAAAATCAACCACTCTCCTCAGCCCCTCTCTGTTTAGTTATGCCTCATTCAGGAATTTGCTGTGTATTTGTAAACATACTTGTTAATGAATTAAAAATTCATTTACTAAAAATAAAAAAATAGGTTCGTTTCTGACACATTCTGATTATTGTGCATTTTGCCCCAATGTTGTGTGCAGACACAAACTTAATCACCCCAGTGTTCCCTCTGTGAGAAAGCCTAATAAAGATAAGGTTAACCAACTGAAAAAGTAAAGATTAATAAAGTTATTAAATGTACAGAAACAAGCTCTCATTTCATTAAAACCTGTTTGAAATACAGCATAGGCACCATATTCCATTTGTTATACCAGCATGCATATTTGTGAGTTTCCATTATTATTCACAGAAGTGACATGTATTTTCCATGTATTCTTTCATCTTTGTAATTTGTAAGTGTCTCATGCTCCCACAACCGTGGACTGCAACACATGACATCAGAGCAGGTTTATTCCCACATTTATACAAATAAAGCATGCCCAATAGCCTCCCAGCAAGTAAAACCTGCCACCCTTGCAAATAAAGGGCACTGCTTTGTTTAAAATGTTTGTTTCCATGAATATGCAAGCTCTCATATCCATAAAACTAACTTATGAGAATGAATTAAAGATGCTACAGAACTACAAAACACAAGCTGTTCGGCAGGAGGTGAAAGTATTTTGTCTTTCATCTGTTAATACTGAGTGCCCTGACACGATACTTAACACAAGAGAAGCACATTTAAGAGAAATCTAGAAAAAAAAAACTTTTATTTTTTGTGTAGATACAGATGAATCTTGAAGATGATGTTCTTCACCCTTCTACTTTCACTCCGTAGCACGTTGACCAGTGAAAGAACAACGAAGGATAAGACAGTTTGCTTAAGTTACAGTTACATACTCCTTTAGCAACTTTCTGTATACACATATATTTGGTGAATCAACAGGAGCCAAAATACAGTCCAGGTTATAGCAGATGATACATCAAAGCAGAAATACCCAAGAAAGCTGCATCTTGATATTTCATTAGCAATTTTAACAGCATTTCTATTAACAAATGTTTCCATCAACTACTGCTATGGAAAGTGCTGTTACACACAGATTTACATTAAAAATTACGCAGAACAACATGCTTTTTTAAATTTTTATTGAATGTAATATTTAAACAATTTCACAAACAACTAAATCATAAAAGACTGCCTGTTCATGATGCTTCCAATTTTCTTTTTCTCCATTTTTCCACATAGAACTTGAATGACTCCTATAAATAGAGTGGAATAAACAAGTTCAACATGGTTTCAACTGGAAAGTTACTAATTCTGAACAAAGTCTTATGTCCTGACAAAAGCAAAATCTATTATTCTCTGTCATGCAAAACTAGATCTGTATTGAAGTCTGTATAATTAAGAGAAATACCAGAGAGAGAGAATAAAAGGAAAAGGAAAACCTTGCCAAAAATGCATAATGAAGCTTCTATTACAAAATGCAATAATATAATCAATTTAATTTTAAAATTTAAAATACTTTTTAACTGCAACCTTCAACTGCGTCAAAAAAAAAAAAAGATACTTTTAAAGATCAATCTGCATTAGAGAAATGCTGAACAGGGAAATCAGAAAGTTAATCATTTCAGTGTCTTTGAAAGAACACTCTCACTGTCACTACTTACATGTAAGAAATAGACATTCTAGATTTTCAATTTACACATTCTGAACAAAAATTTGGATTATATATTAGGCCGAACCAAATATTTTATGCAAAATTTTCTCCATTTCTTTGCAAAATGAGAAAGGAAATAACACAAATATCATGAAGCAATATGGAGAAAAAGCATAAAATCAGGTCTTTACACAAATATAGAAAATCACTTCTTTTAGAACATAAAAGGCATCTGGAAAACAGCAATAAGAAGTTTGCTTAGAGAGGGACAATATAATAAGTCTTTAATGTTTGCTTTGCTAAACTGGTACCAGTAAACTGTTAGTCAAAGGAACGATGTGAAAGAAGTATTTACAGCCTTGACAGGTTTAGTGTCATGCCACTTATTGCCCTCAAATAATGTATATTTGCACAGTCGCATGCATCTGCTGGCAAGGCAGCTAGAAGCAAAGCTGTAACAGAAAATTCCTACAGTTCTAAAATCTCATTCTTCTCAAGCAGCAACTGGTACTAGAAGCAAAACAGGTAATTAATGAAAACTAAACTCCATTAATTGTTAAAGAAATACACATTCTATAAGCTGTTTAAAGTTCAATCACTTGGATAAACGCCCCAAGGGCATTTGATGAAGGTAAACCTGTAGATGAGCGACTGATAAGGAACAGGTAGTTTAAATATAGTAAGTCCCAAGAGGTTTTATTTCCTCAAGTCAAATCCAATGCAAGATTACTGTAGCTCCTACAACACTCAGTACTTCACACATTACTTCCTTTGAGGAGTCTCTCCAGAGATCTAATCCCTGTGTAATTATTCATGCAATTTATTTCATTAACACTGAACACACACAATTCTGCGGATCTATTTCTTAATTAGGAAATACTCACAGGGGGTTCATCGAAAGGGACAGGTTCTCCCACTTTCTTCAGAAAAGCTGCTAAAGACTTCAGAGATAGATCATGCAGCTGTATATTCTTCGCTTTTGTTTTCTCATACAAAGCCTTTACAGAGGCAACATCCCCATCCAATTCTGAGGAAAAAAATAAAAACCAAAAATCCCCCAGTGATTAAGTGTTCCCCTTTTCACCTGTTTCCATGATGTCACGTATTCCTACTATGTGCCAAAACATTATCAATGTTTTAATACACAATATTCCAACTATTCTGGATATTCTTGCTCTCCTACTGACAATTCTCAGAAAAGAACAGAATATACAGTCATTCTAGTCTTTCTTTTTATCTGAGGTTGGATGATCAATTCCTTCAAGCGTGTGCTGGAACCACAAAGGATTAGAAGTTGCACAGTGAGAACACACCACTCTAGGACATGAGATACAGAGCCACATGTCTCTTGGTGAAGCAAGTGACAAAAAAATATAAAAAAAAGCTAGAATGAAATCTACCCAAGTTCCATACGTGAGAACACAGAACAGAATTTAATTCCCTTACATAAGTGCACAATTTTGTTATGGCTACAGACAGATGCTGGGTACCTCAAATCTATAACCTAAAGGAACAAGTATAAAAAAAGGCCAGACACTCATTTTAGAGCACAAAGGAAAAAAAAAACCCAAACATTTCACCTCATTGAGCAGGAGAAATTTTTTGCTGACCCACTAACACTTACAAAACTTAACTACTTTGGTAACCAACAATATTTTTCTGGATATTCCATAAAAGGCATCATCCCCTGCAACAGGTTCTTACTAATCCATTCTTCATTTATTTAAAGCACTATTCATTTCTGGTTGTAGAAGAGTGGCATACCTTTCTCCTTCCCCTAAAGTGAGAGAGGGCAGAAACTCCTTCTCCAGTGACTCATGCTTAACCACAGTCTTTCTCCTGCTGCTCAGACATTTGTTTGAGAAGCATGAGGATGAAATTGAAGTGACCTCTGACAGTTTTACTGTTGTCCTCAGGGTCCTAGAAGCAGTACAAGTTCCTAGCACCTCGTGAACAAAGAAGCCATCGTATCCAGGTAAATTCTTTTTGTTGCTTGGGAAAAGGCAAATCTGCAGTATGGGAGCTATCTCAGGTCTTACTTGTTCACAGTCGGAAACACCATCTTCACAACCACAGAGGCTACAAAAATAATGGTTCCTAAAAAAAAAGCTTTAATTATGCAGAAATGGACAGCTCATGTCCCTTTCTCATGAGAAAAAGCTTCCCACTCACATCTGGCGAGTGACTGAGCTCCTTTTCGAATGTGGGAGGTTAGTGCAAAATCTGCATTAAGAGTTAGTTTAAGGAAACCCTAACAGAAATCATTCTATTTCTTAAGAACAGAAAGAGCTAATACTTAGATTGAGTTTAATGGACCACATAAATATGATTTTTAATATTTCCTTTTTCTAGAAGGTATATAGCAAGGAAAGGAGTAAATGTCCCTTTGTTTAGTTGTGGATGTGTGATATATGATCAGACTTTTCAGCTGTGATCTATATTCTACTAGATCTTTGCTAAACACAAACAACTACCATTTTATCATCCACTTACTCTGACAACTAGCAAAAGTAACCAATTGTAGTAGTACTCTGTTATCTTTCATTCCCCTTGCTAATTAATTAAAAAGAACAAGATCTGACAGGAGAATCCTTTGCTCTCTAGAAAATGATGACACTACAAGGTTGGACTTGGCCCAAAATGAGAAATTGTTTAAAGCTTACTAAATGGGGGGGGGGGGCAGGGAAATAATTTCTAGCCCTCTTGGTTAGAACACAACCTAAGCACAGCCTTCTACATTTCTGTTGCACTCAGTATCTTATTGATGAGTAGTTTAACAGCCAAATGAAACTAACATACTTACCACTGCAGAAAGTATCAAAAATAGAAAAGCAGGGAACAGAGGAAGAGGTAGCTAAACTACTGTTCCTATGTACAGGTCTGTACTTATTATATATGGCAGAGACAGAATACAGAGTAAATGACCTTGAATATCCCAAGGGTAGGACACCACCTTGCCTCCTTAAAACAGAGATGTAATAGAAAACGCAAAGAAATCCTAGTATGACTCATTCAGCTCAGCCCTGGTAAAGTGAGCCAAGTTACTGATATGCACTCTGACACCTGACACAGGAGTGGAATCCCTGTGTTATACAGGTGAGATGCTTGTACAAAATTACCTGCAAACAGTTTATAAACCTCTTTACAGTGGTGCTGAACATCCCCTCTAGAACTTGCTACGAGCTAGCTACGTCTCTGCCTACAGGAAGTACAGCAACCATCTGCTCACATACACTGTGGCTTCATGTGTTGAATACATTCTAAGCACTCTTTTAGGTATAACAGAACAAGTGACCGATTCTCTGCAATCTCTTTATGAAATTGCTTTACTGCAATGTAGGATATTGAAAAAATTTAGTACACTAATGGAATTTTTACTGAGGTAAAAGCAGTAAAGGGCTAATGATAATGTAAAGCAGCAAATACAGTGCTGGTGACAAAAGAGTGGTTTTTTCGTTTTATAATAATATGTTAGAAAACTTAGCCTGCTATGAATGAAACTACAGGGCTAAAAGATTTTGGTAGTGATTGCTCTTTTGAACGTTACTACCAAATGAATTTTCTACGTTAGATAGAACATCATAAGAACTTTGACAAATTGATTCAAATAAAATGAAGTTTACACTCCTTTAACACTAGACCTTGGATTTGTGTTTGAAGTGTTTTACTTAATTGTTCCTAGTAATCTCCTCTGTGATAGAATGGAGCACAAGGGCTGCTGTCATTATACCTTTTCGCTTGTAAGAAAAGTGTGAAGAGCACCTACTCCCTGTAATACAGCTGAAGGACCACATGAGAGTACACAAGGCAAGGGACATTACAGGAAGGTTCCAACTGAGTGCTGCCATAAGGGCTATATGTCCCTGTTTTTTCCAGGGTGAAGAATTACATATCAAGATCCTCAAATAAATAACTTTTTAGAGTTGTTCCTCTCTGACTTCAACTATAAAGAGAACCGAGTAGCACTTGGAATCAATCCAAATGAAGGCATCTGCAATATTAACTTTGGCTAAATTAAACCAGGTATGTACACTAATAATGTTTCTTCTAAATTAATTTTAGAAGCTGTTCTTTTCTACAGTATTTCTCTCTGTGAGTCAGGACAGACTCTTTTTTTACTCCACAAAGTCCCTACCTAGTCTCTACGCTAGCAGTATCCTTTAATCTAATATGGCTCCTTTTGAAAAGGATTCAAGGCTTGGGTCAGCTGGTTGCTTTTACAAACTAAGAGTTCATCTAGTATATAGATCCAACAGACTGGAACAACAAAAACCCCAAACAAGCCTCCCTCCACCTTTCTGGGGCTCAAACTGCATAGCAAATTACACAGTGTAGATCCTACTCTCCCTTTCTAAGGGTCGCCATGATTTTTCTCAAGAGTTCTTACTAAGAAACCATTCCAAGGGGATTAAATTACCGTAACATCTCATGAGGTAACAGTACGCAGTTTCCATGTCTAGATGCTCAGGAATCAGTTCTAAAAGTGTCTCTATCTTCTTTGCCTAGGAAATTAAATGCACAGACAAGAAGAGCATTAATAAAATTGCTTAAGTTACAATAATTATTTCAGATCCTTTAAGTGAAATAATCTGTGCTGATAAAAAGGAAAGCACTGTGCAACTGAAAGTAGACACAGAATATCTTCCTTCCCAAAATTTCACGTGTAGATGTAAAATAGTAGAAGAGATCAGGCACGAAATAAGACAAGCAAAACACAGGACAAAAATCCATACTCAAGAAACCTAAATGTAAGTTTCTCATTTTTTCTGAAGGAAGCAATCCATGTATTAATAAAAGTATGTCTGGACTTAAATCAATTTAACAAAAACTGTAAACCACTCAGCAGCCTTCACTGACCTAGAGGTCAATGGTAGGTATGATCAGTGCTTAAAAGAAGTCAGATCACTGAATTATGTGCTTAAATTTGGAACCTCTCTCCCTGAACCTCTGATTCCAGTTTAAAAAATGCCCAGGTCTTGAATTAAAGAAAGTTTATAGAAATTAATAACATCTTTACCATATACTGCTAATTTCTATGCATTATTAAAACTCCAGCTTGAAAAACTAGAAAATTTCAAGTTTTCCCTTTTTTTTTTTTCCTACAGACACCAGATGATGTTTGTCATCATCACTTTAACACAAGAACTTTTAAACTATGACTATTTAATGGCAATTTCCACAATACATAAATGTGCATTTTCCCACATTTGAAGAGTATTTGTTCTAGCCTGGGTATTAACTGTCTCCTGAGGCTGCTCCTCTATGAAAGAGAAATAAATGTGGTATTACACACATGTGTGTTCTGTTGGGGTTTTTGTTGTTCTTGTTGAGTGTTGGGTTTTGAGGGTTGTGCTTTGTTGTTTTTTTTTGTGTGGTGATGGTGCCTTTTTTTGCTATGTTTTTTTTTGTTTCTTTACTTTGAGAGGAGCATATGCGGAGGGAGATACAGGAGTAAGCAAGCACATAAATGAGAGCATGTTGCATTATAGGGAATGAGGACAGAGCCAGGAATCTAAAGATGCTCTGACTAGATATATGCCCAAACCACCATAACAAGTAATATGAAATGTCTTCTAATACAAACATGTTAAATGCTAAATCAACGTAGAGAGGCTGAGGTTTTAACTTGCGTTTGTTATTATACAATGTAACCAACAAAAGAAGGACTTTCAGATTGTGACACTGAATTGGATAGTGCAATAAAACACAGAAAGCGCAGTGTTTGTAGGATCTAAATTATAAACACAAAAACCTCAGGAAATTACTGAAACAACAGATAAATATTAACTACATCCTCATTTTCACCATGCTCTATAAGTAAACTGTTTCTTTAAATGTAATTGGCTCTGCAAATTAACCACTCTCCTCTCAGAGAAACCTAATAAAGCTGTCAACTGTGAAGTTCAAGATCGAAAACACTTCAAACATTGAGGAAACAGTATTTTGCTACATATACAATAATATACATGAAAAAAAACATTATACCTGTCCAGGTTTAACTGCCGATCTAGCCATAAAACTCCCTAAAGTTCTCTTCTCCTCAACTAATGCACCATACCTCTGAAGAAAAAGAAATCATTAATTTAGCAATCATGAGTACATTAGTGATAAACAAAATGACTAAGGTGAAAATTTCCAATTAAAGATGTATAAAACAATATATTATCTATTCACAAGGTAAATAATTGACCATTTAAGGGAAAAAAAACCAACAGAGCACCAGTGTACATTGGAAACAAGTTCATTTCATGCACTGTTTTTGGTAAACATTGTTTTAAAAACTGTAGGTACAGAGTTTGTTTAAAACAAAAGGGGAAAGAATTAAACTAATACTTCAACATACCAGAAAAAAAGAGGTTTAGGACTGCAAAAGAATGAAAAAAGAGAAATACTATTCCTCTCCAATTATACTGCCAAGCATTCACAAGTGAGCTAGGGATCATAAGGTTAATTATACATTTAATAAGGTGTCAGGGAGATAACTGCTCGTTTCTTTATAAAAATTAAAATGTACAAAGCAAGTTCTCTTTAAAGTATAATTACCTACACTTATGCATACAAAGGACTGATTTCAATCTCTCTATTTTATAAAAGGCTTTCACTGCAATAGACAGTGTTTGAGAGAGAGAGAGAAGTTGAACTTAAGTTTGAAACAGACCAGATAAATCAATCTTCCTTTAGAAACAAGGGCAAAATAAAATACACAACACAACCTTTTAGTGTGTGTTCCTCAAGGGCATCAGTCTTAACATTCTCACAATACACAGCACTTTCTGGATGGTTTATCAGCACCAAAATGCACAGAAGATAATACTGTGTATATAAAAATACACGTACCGTGGATTTACTACATTCAATTAGTACTTTAGACATATGCAAACAAGAGACAAAATGAATATATGTATGAATGTACTGTATGTATAATATGGTCTGACAAGCTCTTTAAGGTCCAGGGGAAAAAGGTGTGAAGTCTCATTCCATCAGACAAACCCAGACAAAAATGTATCTGAAGTGTTCCAACAAAAAAATTGTTTTATGGTGAGGCAAAATATTCATGGAAGAAACTTGCAACATTTTATTACCAATTCTAGCCATTCTCACCTACTATCAGCAGGTGGTCTGAGAAGAAAGAGACAGTCTAGCTGGAAAAATGTTTTCCACAGCCCCCTTTCATGCTTAAGTATCAAATCACTTGCGACTTTTGTCAGTAAAAGAATCCTCTCTCCAGACAGCACAAAAGACACTATTGCTGTTTCTTAAACTTTCAAATGGTGTCTGAGATGTGTTTTTGAAAGCAAGGTTTCTCCATGTCTATACTAATACATTGCAGAATATTACAAGTAAAATAATTATTTAGATTGTGGTTTACTTTTCAAGAAAATAATGAACAATGGAAAACGACCATTACTATCTTGTAGCTACATCTGAGTAGAATACTTGATCCACAATAGCAGTCAAGAACGTTTTACATAACTGAAAGCTTTTCCTGCACCATATAAAAAAAATAAATTCTCATAAACACAGAAGTTTCATCTGAAGGTTATCTGTCAAGGTCCACTTAAAATGAAATATTTTAAAATTCGTCACCAAGAGAGGGGGAGAATTTTACATAGCATATATAATATGGAGGGGGAGAATATTATATAGAATGTATAATATTATTTCAAGGATGCTACAGACATAGTTTGAGACAGCAGTCTATGCACGCAGAACAACGAACACAATCAGCCCTTGCAATAATCTGCCCAGGGAAGTGGTGGATTCCCCAACACCAGACATTTTTAAGTTTCTGCTGGACAAGGTGCTGGGCCATCTTGTCTAGACCATGCTTTTGCCAAGAAAGGTTGGACCAGATGATCCTTGAGGTCCCTTCCAACCTGGCATTCTATGATTCTGTGACTGGTGGGAATTGCAGGATTGCCCAGCTGACAGCAGCAGCTCTCATCACCCACAGATCATCCTGCCTTTAGCTCAGCTTTGTTCTTAGCTCAGCTGTCTCATTCCTTGAAGATCACTAACTCAGATGGGACTGTGGCCCAGAGACCAGCAAATTCAGCTCTTCATAAACCTTGAATACAGCACACACGGTATCACAGCAACTAAGTGAAATAAGGTCCAGGAAAATCAAACATTGCCTGCCTCTGCTTTACAAACTGTATAGGGCCTAAGAAATTATGTGAGAACATGTAAGGAAATTGTTTGCAAGAAGCAACAGCCATACAGCAGAAAACTTGTAAAAGAATATTTGCTTTGCACGGAATTTCAAGCAATATACAAATATTCTTTTATTTCCTTCAGGATCTTGCACTCACTACTACTGTCAGTACTACAGTACTAGCTCATGGCTTGAAATAGTCTAAGCTGTGCTTCTGCTACTTAAATTGTAACTCAGAAACACAACAGTACTAGCCTAGGCTTCACAACACCTATTTTGACAATTTCTCAGTTAACCTTTGAAAAGCTTGAAGCATTTCTGTACCTCTCTTATGTCATTACCTGTACCAGCGATCTGGCATCATCCACTCTCCCTGCGCTGACATATTGAAGGAAAAGATCCGTGACAGGTCTGTAAATTCCAAACTGACTGGCCAGTCGTTCTGCCATCGCACCAACTGCAAAATGATAGGTATGTAAGGAAAACCTTTGGTTGAAAAGCCACTTCTGTAAACTTCACAGGCATGATTTATGCTGACTGAGCAGGTTTTACATGTAATAGCTCTTTCATAACTCCCCTGTCTAGTCAGAATATTTAAATATTATTGCAATTAACTCACATTTTTCCAAAGCTGGTTCTAATCCTTCCTCAGACACCTTCCTTAGCAAATAGGAAATATTTCTGACAGCTTGATCAGGATTCTGTGCACCGGAGATAAGCAGAGGCTCAAGGTATTCCACAGCAGCATCAAGGTCATTGCTAAGGAAAAAGATTGAAGTGGCTTAGTTTCTGAAATCAAGATTTCTAAACCTAAAGTGGCAATTATATTAAAGTTTGTTTTCTACATTAAAGTTCTATTTCCCAGGAATGGTTGAATAATTAAGACTTCAGTCAGACACTGTAAAAGTGAAACCATTTATGACTGATGACTAAATTCACCTAAAACCAAAAGTTTTAATGACCAACTTCTACAAAGGGTCAAAAAGGCCTAAGTAATTTTGACACGCTTCCTCATTAAGAAAGAAGAGTTCAGCTTGGTGCTTTAGGAAAATGTGCTCTGGAAATCTAGAAGGCAAAATCAAAACATTAACAGAAGGTATCTGAATAATTAATGCGTGCGACTCAAGTATTTTGTTTAATGCTATTCAATTAATTATTTACCCGATTTTTCCCATGCCTGCCTTTTTAGCTGCTAAAGACAACAGTAACTGTCGTTTGGTCAGTACCTTTGTCTAAACACTTCTAGTCTTATGGCTTAAGTACAGCAAATGCTAATATCATAATGCAGGAAGTATTCACTAAAGTGTTAGCTCTACTTCTAGCATTCTAAAAAGTTCAAATGACATCTCTCATCTATCCACTCTAAAAATTAATTTAACTGAAAAATAAATCAGAGCACAATGAGTCTTTTTATGTAAAGCAGAAACACAGCACATTTGAAAGATACAAAAAATGCTTGAAAACTATATAAAAAACATGAATCTACCAATAAAGGAGCAGGTATTAAAAGTATCTAGGAGAGTTTGTTTTTCATAGTTCTTAAGGTACAGTTTGCAGAATATTTAAGAATATACAAGGTGCATGTTACTTATGCTGCCGCTGTTCACACATCCAAGCTAATTTCAGTATGACAAAATAAGAGCTGATGCTGCTTAAATAACCTGGGGCCTGCTTACAGCAGTTTATTTTTTTATTATTATTGTCATCAATCTACATTTTAAGAACATAGCATGACTGTGCAACATTTTTATGACACGGAAACATAGGAAAATATGCAGCTTATGAGACAACTCCTGAAGTCTCTCTCCTATTTTGAGTGTTTCATTTAGGCACAAGTCAATGCACTAGAACGGTGTGCCAAGGACCACTCAGATCTAAGTTTTCAGATATTGTTTTTCAGTGGCTGAAAACACAGTGAGCTCACTACTGGAACTAGTCTGTGTGGTTCTCCTTCAATTCAAGTCCTCTTGCTGTTTCAAACAGTTCAGTGACTATGCTCTCTGGTTTGGTGATGAGATATTGGTTATGTACTACCACAGTTCTACTGTTTTCCTGCCGAGTTAAACACGGGAGCTCTACCTGACAAAATTGGTTTGAAACAAAACAGCAGAAAATGTAAGATTCCTGAAGACTGGTTCCTGCACAGCATATTTGAGAAGTTCATAGTACGCCTTTTCTCCCACAAGTGCGTGCGTCATGCAGTGTTATACAAAGGGTAAGCTAGCACAGTACCAACAAATCAACTAAAACAAAAACGCTTGGCAGAACACGATACTGAATTAAACACTTGAATCAAAGGATACTGAAATTGTGGGGATAATCATCATAATCAAAACTGTGGCCTAAAAGAGCAGAGCAGCCAATTTTTTTACAATTCTGATAAAAACAAACAAACAAACCCAATTCAGAGATACATGTCTGACTTTCAAATTTTGATGATAAACTCATTATTTTTTTTAACTTCAACTACTGTAACAGGTAGCAGATTTCTGTTCCTGAACAAATATTATATGTATAATCCACAGGTGCTAAGTTCCAAAATTTATACTGATGAAGTATTTATACATTTTTTATATATATGTAATATATATATATACACACATATACATTTATACTGATGAAGTATTTCCTTTTTACATTTAGATTTCATAGGGTTTTCGATCTAACACCAAGAAAAACACTTTATATGAGGTGTAAACTGTTAAAGGTATCAAAAGTTAAATTAGACTACCAGATAAGACCCAAATGCTTCATACCTATCCCTGTATTTCATGAAACAATTTTCAACCCCAAATGTGTTTGGGAAACAGTACTAGAACAGAACTGCACAGTACACTGCTAAACTTGACCAGAATTTTAAACATCTACGACACTGTAAGAATGGAAACAGAATGAAATGGATAATGCAAGTGATTTCCCACCACCGTGCATAAAAGAATTACGCATACTAGCCCTAGAAATACTTACTTTTTAGTATGAGCCAATGCAATAGCATTAGCAATTAGTGAGGCAGACACACCAACTGATTTTGTGATGTCTTCCAGCATGTTTTTAAGTGCTTGCAGGTTCTTTAGATCTCCTTTTTCTGCCAGAGTCTGAGTGAGTGCAATAACTGCTGGTCTAGTAGGAAACAAGCCGCTGTCAAGCATTCCTTTTAAAACAGCCATGGCATCTAAAGATGGTAAAGAATTAAGGGAAAAGAAAAAACAGATTTTAGTTGAGAAGGCAACCGTGCTGCTGGTATCATTAACCCTACCCTTTTACAAACATGTACAGAAGATAATTCTCTTGCTGAACTTAAGCCCCAAAACTGTGATGGTGAATTACAACTTAAATATATATACACACACAAATAAAATATTTGAACAGTAAATCAGGTTAAAATGCTGCAATATTTGCATAATAGAAAGCATTAAGGCAGTTTTAGCATTTACTTTAGTATCTACCTCAAGGAAAGCAGCTGTGTCATAAACACCTCCCTTTATGACCTTAAAGTCATGACCTTCTCAGCTTGCTTTTTTTCCAAGCTTTAATCAATTTTCTTTAGTAAAACAAACAAACAAAAACGTTGCATACTTAAGGATAAATATTGTTTAAAAGTGTTATTCATTATCAGAACTGCTGAAGTCTAGCATTCAGATTTGTCTTTTTAAGTGTGCACCAAAACTTTGTTTACTAACATTTCATTTTTAAATAAAAGCATGGGATAAAAGTCTCCATTCAAAAATAAAAACAAACTCAAAATTGGACAGTTACCTCAGGAACTCCTAAAATTATAGCAATTACCTGTTAAAAACACAAAATCAGTCTCCTGTTCACCTGCTACAAATTCCTCAAGTCCAGTGCAGATCAAGTCTTTCTGGTTTCTCTAACCAGAATTCATGTCAATTTATGTTATACATGAGCAAACATACACAGAAAGACATGTCCCTCTGGTAGAAAACTTACTCCTTACCAGCATAGGCAGGATTAATCACAGACAATAACTATAACACCAAGGGATAACACTTTTAACACAATATACACCCACTTGAATTCCACAGCATTAACATTCTAATTCAATAAGCAGGTACTGCAGAAATCAAATATTACCTTTTACAAGAGAGGAAGAAAAAACATCCTGTATGCCTAATCTTGCTTCACAGCAAATTTTCTTTCTGTACTGCCCCCTCTCCCTTCCCCCCTCATTCCTTTCCCTTTCTTTAGGGGAAAAAAGAAAAAAAAAGACCAATACATTAGGCACAAAATTCCCAAAATTTAAAAAGCAAACTTAAAACTCATGCTAAATTCTCTCCTGATTATAAGGGTGGACTCCCTCTTTAGCATGGAGCACACCCAGACTTCTCAAGAACAAGGACTGAGAAAGATTTCAAAGTCATATGTGTGCAGCACTACTGCAAGAAATTTTGTACCAGTAGCATCCTGGATAATTCTGCTGTTTGTTTTTTTCCCCACCTTATGCAAAAGCATTCATTACTACCAATCTGAATCTGTAATTTAACCCCATGGTTCTTAAGTATTTAAAAGCAGGTAAATCTAGGTGCTTGTGAAAAGCAACAGGTTAGCTTTTAAAGTTTATCCTAAAAACTGCAAATTGCCTGCCATGAAACTCAAGTTCTGACTCCTAGCATAACCTGGGTTCTATCAAGTTCTTGGTAGAAGATACAAGTATACTTAGGGACCTACACGAAAATTGCCAGCTACACCGCATCACACAGCAAGGAATGACGGCGAACTGAAAGCAAGCAAGTTTTACATAAGTGAAAGCGAACAGAGGATGTAGGTCTAACAGAGCTCACCAATAGAAGATGACAAAAAGACTGTGCCCAAAACATGTCTGGGTAATCTACAAGCCTCAAAAATGCCCAGTTTGGTTGAAATCACTTGCATTTTCAAGGCTTCACTTGCAAAAGAGGAGCACTATCTTTCAAATTAAAAAAAGAAACAAGGATTAAGTCTAATTATCCAAGTGAATTATCAAAGTAAAGCTTGTTCAGTGCACAGGATAAACATAATTTTGCAAAGCAATGGAATGTCACAGACTTCCTCAGAAACTTTCGACTGCACAAAAAAGAAACATTTTTAGAGCGCAGTAAGGGAGAGGGCTGACACAGCAGATAATTTAGTATGCTAGCTAAAAAGAGATTGGCAGAAAGTAGAAATCTTCCCTTCTGAAGGGAAGATTTTTGCTGTGTAATATTTAAGAAGAACTGGCAAAACTTCATGGTACACTGTACATGAAAAAACAAAAAAATCATTAGAATAAAATCTGACAGGAAAGTCAAGTGAAGGCCTTGAAAGCTGCCAAAACTTAAGACCTGATGAGGGAAGCAACTGTATTCACCTGGAGAACAGACCTTATGAGGAACGATTGAGGGAGCTGGGTCTGTTCAGTTTGACAAAGAGGAGGCTGAGGGGGGATCTCATCATGCTCTACAATTACTTGAAAGGACATTGCAGAGAGGTTGGTGCTGGTCTCTTCTCACAGGTAATTAGGGACAGAACCAGGGGGAATGGTTGCAAGTTGCAACAGGGCAAGTTTAGGCAGGACATTAGGAAGAAATTCTTCACAGAAAGAGTGGTCAGACACTGGAACAGACTGCCTAGGGAGGTGGTTGAGTCGCCATCCCTGGATGTGTTCAAGTGTCATTTAGATGTGGTGTTGGGTGATATGGTTTAGGGGTGAACTTGCAGTGTAGGGTCAATGGTTGGACTCGATGATCCCAAAGGTCTTTTCCAACCTGAATTGTTCTATGATTCTATGATCTGATGACACCTGGCAATGACATCAGACTGGAGACCGCATGAGGAAGGAATCTGAAAGAAGACAAATTTATCCGCTCTGGGACAGATTGCAAGTGAGGAGACACATCTGAACGTTCAAAGTATTTTAATGTAGCTGATGTTACATGGGTATGGGCTACTACAGCTATACATAATGGAATCAAACAAAACTAAATGGTAGCACAATCAAAAACTGATTTTTCTGGTTTGCCTCCTGGTATGAAAGTTAAAGCAAATTCAGTGTAATATATTTTCTTCATATACAGCTGCTTTAAAGATTAAAGGTCCTGACAAATACACATACCAACAGTGTACTCATGCAGGGATAAAAGACACAGCACTGCATGTAAAAACTATGTTCTTGTAGAGTTTTCCTCTCTCACAAGAGTTCTACAGCACAACTAATTAAGTCTAATGTAACGTTGTGGAGCTGAACTCTAGGCTGCAAAACAGCCAGTGCCAAGAACTAAATAACACAACTGTAAACTTCATCCACCATCTTGTTGGGTACTCCTACATACTTCTCAGCCACCATTTTCTTCTCTGTCATCATTGTTACGTTAAAAAGAAAACCAAACTGAATATTTTGTTACTGTTGGTATTGAAAACTATTAAAAAGTATTTGATTAAGTTTTTAAATCAATATTATAATCATTTAGTGCAAAATCACGCACATTTAACAGTCAATTTAACTCATCTGGTATCTCACACAACCAACACAATATGCAAGAAACAACTGCTGGGAATTGTTTCAGATGCTCTAAAGTATGTTAATTTCCAAAGCAAAATGACTTGTGCTGTGAATTTTAACGCACTTGAAAGCCTGTACTTTCTCTCGTTCTGGAGCACAAATTTTGCATGTCTGAAGAGCTGTGATTCATCTTAAGAAAACCCATCTTGTGTTAAATGGAATGGAAACTGGACTAAGTGGTCAAATGACAAGTACATTCATATTCAAGCTGTATTATAAATGCATGTACAGTAATTTACGTCTCTCAGCTACCACAAAAGGCTCTTGATAAGCAGGTAATTTGCTAAATGGACTCCTTTATCCAAGTATTCGAAGGGCGTTACAAGAAAAATCTGCAGAGGCATTAATGTGACGTAAAGGTCAAGCATTGTGACATACCTTTCAAATAATCCCGCCTAACTTGCGATATGATGAGGAGGCTGCTGGCAGCACTGTTCAGTGTGAAGCCCTTGATGTGGGTCTCAGCACTAAAAGAAGCAGACATTTAGAAAGGAATTACTGACATGCTTCTGATACGATAATAAATGGTTGAGCACCAAGGTGAAATTATAAAAACTACTGTTCGTATGTTAAAAATATTGCTGCAAAATATCGACCTGGAGACAGCTTTTGTGTTATCCTGTCAATGGTTATAGAAGGATAATTTTTTTTTGCATTCTGACAGATGACAAAGTTGGAAGTGAGCAACAAAAGAAACAAAGTACAAGATTTTTTTTAAACAATCGGTTCAGATTCTTGAATGCTGACATATTAGATGACTAAAATAACTGCATGCCCTGCATTGTTCTGTTGTATCCTAAGCTGGATACTTTTTCTTCGTTTTTCAATAGTCACCATAATTATTAAATATAAAACTACTCTTTCAGCAATAAAAATGAAACATTTATTTTCAGCACTGTATATTTTAAACATAAACTAAAGCATATTATGAACTAACACCTTATCATTTGGTTGATTAATTTTCAAATTTCTGTCATCTAGATGTATACAAGTTCTAAAGCGAACATACTACATTTGCTGCCTTAGCCACGATAAAATTCTATTTCACTTATCAATTCTTTATCTCCTGTAATACAAAACTTCATGCATCTATAGCACAGAGAATCTTTAATAACGCTGCCAAAGCTTTTCTAACACTCTGGAAATTAGCGAAGAGACAAACCAGCAATCATCTTGATCTTATGCTACAAACTGCTCCCCTTCCTAGATGACATATAGCCACATTTTTAATATACGAGGATAACTTTACTAATGTTCATTTCTAGATTACAAAATCTCTACACAGAAAAGGGGGGCATTGCCATTTACCATATCAGCAATCAAGATAAACCTCACTGATCATCTTGTGGCAAACAACTGAGCAGCCTACCTACTTGAACTTAGAGGCTGAGCGGATTGGGAGGTAAGCAGGGTCATTGCTAAATTATTCTCCTCAATCCCAAGAAAATCCTTCACATAGCACACAATATGACTATCCTCTCAGTCACTTTCAGCCTCCTAGGCTCACAAATGCAGTCACTGGACTCGGGATTTTCTTACTCTCCCATCCAATCCTCTTAATCCCTGCCTAAGCACCCACTGCTCAGTTCCGCCTCGCCCCCCCCCCCCTTTGTCCCATCTGTCAAAGCCCTTAAGTCAACAATTCATGCATGAGACTGTAAATTACATATAACAAAGGATTTACTTTCTCCAATCTTCCAATCTTTAGTGTGATTAAATAGATGTTAGCTACTATTACAGAACTAATCCATCATTCCAATACTTCTGAATTTCTATTTAAAACTTCTTGGACTAAATGCAGTAAATATTCCTCAAAACAGTGCTAGAACGTGAAAGCAACTAGATTTGGGGTTGACCAACAGATCAGTAACCTTCTGGGTTGTTTTGGTTTTTTTCAAATGCAGAGTAGGAGTGCAATTTCCTTCTACCACATCACATTCTCAAGGAAGTTTCTCAGTTCTGAGAAAGTAAGTTTTAAAATTATCTGACCTTTTCAAATAAAAAAGTACTTATTTTCTTGCCTATGTTAATGCCCACAGTGAGGCTCTCCAAATATTATTTAAGTTTGGCTTCAAGCAGAATAAAAAGAAAAATATGTTAGCTCACATAAATGAAGGTAGCTTTTCCATATTTGACAAAAACATGAGGAGTTGCAGAAGTTTCAGGCCACTGCACACATTTAGGCTTTGTAGGAGTAATCTCTTTGTAACATGAGGCTGGAAAAATTGTCAAGCATGCAGAAATGTGTGCAAAACACACACATTTGCTATTCCTCAACCATGGGTATATACACAATCATTTTTCTCTATTTCAGTGAATAATTTAAAACTTACAGACTTTTGAAAATGCTTAATGTAAGCATCACTTTGTTAGTAGAAAAAAAGATACAAACATCATGAACACAGCCAATATGAAGCCTTTTCTGTCTCGATGCAACCGTGAGCTGTTACAGGCTTCTTAGAATGTCTTTTTCTTACACTTCTATGCTACAAAATGGAGTATGAGTGTTCCAAAAAGCACAGGGGTTAGGATGATTGTTGGCCTTGATCAGTGACCAAGAACAGAACCTCTTATTAAATGCTATTTTATTTTTTCTTAATTACCTCAAGGCTCAGTCCTTTAAAACACATCTCCAACTTTTTGTCTTTAAAATTTTCTCTTCAGTTTTCTTCCTGCATTTACATACTAAAACACCTATCAAAAGTGGAAATTCTGATTCACTGAAATACTAGGAACAACCCACCACTTTTTCTGCTCTTACATTCTGCAAATTACTTCTGATAACATGCAATACTTTGTGCACCTTCTTTACAAGTGTGTCTGAGCTAATGGAGCTGAGAAGTAGACAACGCAAGTACAAATTTTCAGTAGAAAGTTTGACTTCTTCCCTGAAGTATCTTTCAATACATCTTTTGATACGTATTTTCTGTGAATGTTTAACAAACTACCTAAATTTTATCAGCATTCTTTGTACTTCTAAAGCATCTGCCTTCCATCGTCTATTTACGAAGATTTATCCATTACTTTCATTTCAGAGAGATTAATTTGATAGACTTGTAGTTTTTTCTCGATACGAGCCATGCATCCATCAAGCATAAACACTTCTTATCACAGTGCCCAGTTACTGAGACCTATTTGAAAAAACTTTATCGTTCTCCTGAATCCAGAATTCAAATACTTTGTCAATTAAAGACATTTCACTGGTCTAAGCACTTTTAAAGAAAAATACAAAAAAAAGTCACCTTACACCAAAACTAAGTTGACTCTAAAAATTACTAGATTTTTATAGTGCTGTACACATCGTGCAAGTTATCTACAAGCACTTTCAAATTCACTGTATTTGGCTAGAGAACACGCCTGATAACAACCACTATTGTTTTAGCTGCAGAAACTGAAAGATTTAGATCATTTATTTTTTTGTTGCTCTCACCTCTACATTGAAGAGCAGTAATGCCTCAGTTTTGAAGGCTATAATCTGACCAGAACACACTTCACGGGCAGTAATTAAAGCCAGTGGTGTATCACACAACTCACTAAAGGTTAATTTGATTCTAGTGATTCTAATAACACACGACAGCAGGTTGGATTTATTTCAGAAGTGTAAGAGTTGGATCTAAGGTTTATGGTCATCTCCTAGCCACTGGCATCACAGTCAAACGTACCATTTTGCATTTGGCAGGCAGCCAGCTGCCAGGGAGCGTGGATAGGGTAGGACAGCAGCAGGGATGGGCATTGAGGGGAAGGCTCACGGGCAGTTAAGTGAAGGAATCCTGTCAGTTTGGATATTGCTCTAAAGAGGAAAAGGCAGACTGCCAGAAGGGTAGACTTTCAGTTCTGATGCCAAGTACATTTGTTGATACTGGTAGCTGAAATAAGCTATTAGCAGTACATACTGTCACTCTAGGATGGTTTTAATACATGCACCACCACCCTATGAAACACTGGTGTGTTTCTTATCAGAGCTCCCAATTACCAGTCATGACCTGTTTTCCCACTGAAACATAAGGACTTAGTTGAAAATGATACAGAAATTATTTAACATCCCCCCAAAACAATTAAAATCCTCCCAAACACAGAAAGCCTTACATGTGTTTCACTTTGAGAGCTTCTTCAAGACAACTCTGTGCTAACAACGCTTTTATAAGGGTGTCGTAAGAACGATACTGGAACTCACTCTTCCCTTGCGTTTTCAGGAAAATATCATAGGCCTCTAAAACAGGGGAAAAAAAAAGCCAAAATGAAATGTCATATTGCCATGATGTTGATCACAGAAAGAAATCCTCTATTCATCAGAAAGGTCCATCTTCAGTCTGTTTATGCTCTGTTTATATCTTTGAGCTCAAAGCTGTTAGTCACAGCTTGTTCCAAACCGCTTGTATCCAACCATCAACTGACACACACTTCCACAGAACAAAAAGTTTGCCACTGCTGCTCTTCTATATGTGGCTGTTGATTAAATACCAACACAGCTGGTTAGAAGGGGAAGACTTACAATTTTTAAAGCAACACCTAATTCTGGGGTATACAGTTACAGTGTCTGGTGCATGATCACAACAGCGTTTAACAAATAATATAGGAGGTGATTCCAATATGGGGAGATCAAATTATTTGGCTACGACAAGATTTATACAAAACATACAATTTACAAATATACAGATATTTAACAAGTAAACTACGCTGCATTTGTTTGACTGATTAACAGTTTTATTTCATGCATTCACAATAACTGTCAGTGTATGAAAAGATGTTACCAAAAAGGGGGAAAAAAATGCTAAGCACACTTTTCAGTCATTTATTTTTCTGAAACAAGATTATGCAGCTATAAACATGCAGCCAGAACTGCCATCCAGGCTGTAACATATGCTAGAAAGCTGTGTTAAGAACGATAAACCATTTTTTACATCTAAACTGTGACTGTGTTTATCATTCAGTGAAACTCAAAAAATAACACCTTTGCTAAATTGAATCATAGCTACAATAACCTTTAAAACTTTTCAGAACTACTTGGACTCCAAACTTCACCAGCATGAAATATCTCCTGGAAATACTAACTTTATCTGCCACAATACACGATTCTTAAACTCCTATAACATGAGATGGCACTCCCTATATACAGAATACCCAGACTCCACTTTAGAATTCTAATCAGCGCTCCCGCGACCAAGTAACTCTGTGGGGTCATTTTACTAAGAGCAGAGGTTAACTCTGTGAATGATCAACAGATTCTTCTTTTCAAAACTCGAAGTTTAAAATTTGTGTGGTCAGCCTCTAAAACATGCGGGTAACAGGGAAGAAAATTACTAGGTATCTTTTACTTTTAAATCTTCCTCAATTTGCAAAATTACTTTTAAAAAACCCTATTCAATTCTAGTTTCTAATCTGCTTTCAAGTGAGATGCCTAGTTAAATTCTCATGGTACAGGCAAAGAAAATAAAGATTTCAGAATATTCAAATGCTAGATTGGCAAATACCAGGAATGGACTGATATCCTTCCTTCTTTGAAAGGTCCATTAAAGCCAGTTTTGACTCTGTGGCCCTACTGTGGGATGAGGTGGATAGCAATGGATTTCCCATTACTTAAACACAGACTGAGCCAAAGGAATTGCGTTGAAGTGCACTCTTTTTCACATACAGAGGCAAATAGCCAGGCATAAGTTAATTCTGTTTCTGTCTGAGGCAGCGAAGTTTACACAAAAGAGCTATTCATTTTTCATAGCAAAACTGATCTGAAGCGGTCTCTCAAATAAAGCCATTTTATTTGTTGAACAGCGGTTTGGAAACAGTGAGCTGCGAGGACAGGCTTTGATCTTGTTTACAGTCTCTGGGGTTTTTTTGGGAGTGGGGGGAGGAACAACAGGAGGAAAAGTTGGTAATTGCCTTCCCAGAAACATGTCCCAGCTATTTCACTGGATATTAATCTCACTATACTCATCACGTCTTACGCCATAAAACTTGTGACCAGATAGCAGCTAGGTTTTCTAGGAACCATAAAAATAAAATTTTTAGCATCAATCCTGCGTATAAATTTAGTATCTGGTGTTTAGTAGGTATATTTGAAAATCTAGAACATGATGTTAACCCAACAGTATAAAGTGAACCACAGACCAGCAATACTTCAGCAATTTGAAAATCAGCAACTTCTCCACAGACTGGCTTTCAAATATGCATTTACAAGTCAGCAGTTCAAATGACATTTTAAATATTTTAGTGTATCCTTTTCATACCAGCTTCAAGAAGCACAATATTAGCAGGCAGCAGCATCATGTACCCTTCTTAATGTACTGCAAACCAACAAAAAGCGGCATCAAGTGTGTGTTTCTCCATAGTTACTCAAAATCTTAAAATTAATGAAGGGGGAAGAAAAAAAACTCAGTGGTTTTCAGTTTACCTTTTGCATTATTTTTCTTGCAAAGCATCCTTATTTTTCTCTCTTCTGTGTTAGGAACACTTAAACTTCTGGTAGGTTCCTGTCTAACCTTTAAAACAAATCAACTTGTTTAAATTACTGAAATGGTATGTGTTAACATTTTTAAAAGGAAAGAAACATATTCAAAATCGTTGCTTGCTAGGGAAGTTAAACTCCAATTACCTTTGGCGCCTCAAATGGAACAACCTGACCATTCTTCTCGAGTATATTAGCCAGTAAGGCTAGCGTTTTCTCACGAGGAACAACATTTTCTTCTTGAATTTTAGTCCAAACAGCCTCAGCTTTTCCCCAGTCACCGTTGTTCTCTGAAACAAGATTTAAATCTTCAGATCAAAACATATTTAGAGTATACATACGTATCTAAAGTGATTCCAAAAGGCATCTTTGGGAAATAATTCATCAATTCATCATATACTTCTGCTTAATATGATCATCAACTTGAAAGGTTCTAAACTACTTTTAACACTCAGAGGATATCAAAAAGATTTGTATACATTTTTAAACAAATGAGAAATCATTCATCCTAGCTTATCCTTCATCTTAGTTCTAATATTCTTGACTGTTAATTGTAAAAACAATTACAAATTTTTTTAAATTATGACAAAATGTTAACATTTTAAGGTACTACTTTGAAGTTCTATTCTGAAATTCTTGGAAGTAAATCCTCCAGTTATGTTGCTACTGAGTTAGAGTGTCTACCTTCCAGAAGTTTACCACTTGGGAGTTAAAGAAGTGTTCTAGGCCTTCAGGCTCTCATTTGGCTAAGAAAAGAACTTCACACATCTGAAGACTGTAAAAGGTAAGTTTTCTGAAAGAGGAAAATGTAATAAATTGTGACCAAATTCCCAGAACAACTGTTTTCAATGAGAACAGCAATTTATATATGTACCACTGTACATAACTACAAATAAATAGAAAGCTGGATGTTGTGAAACAACAGTTAACTACTCTTTAACTACATAAAGCAGGTGATTTTATGTGTATCCCTATCCTAAGTTACCAGGATAACTCTGACTTCTGGTTGTAGAAGCTACCTAACCCCAACATCTGCAAGCTGTAATCTGTGAATTCCACGGTTTAATTCAGAATCCCAGAAATTAAGAGATGCAAGGCAAGAAAGCAGAAGGTGGATGATGGAATGAATCATCCACCTGGCAATATCTCAGCCTGTAACAGCAGCTCTCCAGCTACTCTTCTTGGTTAAGGAACATCAGCTGCTGTGCAGCTCAGGCTCCACTGGACTAAGTTATAACACATGGAAAAGCTGGAGCTGCTGGCTGAAAGCAGCATCACACTTGGATATTCTCTAGACTTGTTTTAAAAGTTAGTGTTTTAAAGCTGCGTGTGTGGGTTTGCAAATAATATTGCAATGCAATCCTGAAACACAATAGTGCACTGTTTACTTCTTTCCAGGAGCAGCACGGGTTTAAGAAAAGACACACATATGTAACTTGGCTTGTCAAGATAACATTTGAAAACGGATTATTATGGCCAATAATACAGTAGGACACAGAATGTCTTAATGTTTTTTCATGTGTTTGTCCCTATGTTTGAACTCATGGGGCCACACTGAAAGGACCATGTCCACTTCTGGGCTCCACAACTCTAGAAGAGATGCTAGCAACTTGAGCAAATTCAGTCATCAAGACAGATGGGGCTGGAGCAGATAAAGTAAAAGAGGAACTCAAAGATGATTTCTGGACAGCCTGGAGAAAAGCAGGGTAAGAGGAGATCTGACTGGTGCCTTCCATTACCTAACTGACAGTTACAGAGAGGAGCAAGTCAGTCTTCTCTTGGAAGTGCACAGCAAAGGACGTAAGGCCACAGTTAAAAGTTGCTGCAATGGAGTGTCTGAGAACGACCAAACCCTGGCACAGGTTACCCAGGGAAGTTGTTTGATTTCCACCCCTGGAGATACTCAAAACTTCACTAGACAAGGTCACGACAAGATACCTAACTTTGAAGCTGTCCAAGCTGTAGAAAAGGGTGAGGCCTCTAACTCCTGAGCTTCTCTCTAGCATAAATTACTCTGTGGTTCAAAAAACCGAAATGCATTGTTTTCAACATTTTTCAACATCACTTGGAGTAGATGGTAGGTTCTTTTTTTATATGCTTAAAATAAATCTGAATTTATGGCTTTGGTGCACAATGACAACTGTCTACTGTACTTGTGCATGGGGCAGCTCTGATAGGTAATCTAAAATGGTTACAAGCAGGAATGTGCCTGTTTTTTGTCTTTTATGGTGACAGAAACCCACAAATGTCTTCCACTTCTTTGAACAGATGGAATTGGTTTTGTCTTTTGAAAGAAGACTGAAGATTTTGTATGACAGAATTTGATAAATTGTATCTTCTTAGATTCTCTTCCTAGCAGGCACACTGTCAGACCTAGTCACTGCCAGAGGTGAACAGGATGAGTGGAGAGATGGAAGGCTCCCTCCCTGTTGAGACAAGATTGCTTTTCAGGCCTCATGATTTCTGATGGTGCACCAGTAGGTGTAAAGCCAGAATTGGGTAACTCTACAGTTTGGTTTTGAAGCTTTCTGAGGCTGTTCAGGAAATGAAAAGCAACATAGTTCTCAAGGGGTCTCCAGTCAATTTTTGTGGAAGTACTAATCTCTTGTGCTTGTGGTAAGCGCAATAGCAGAGAAGCCCCTCTTTCATTATCACATGCAAAGAAAAGTAGGCTTCAAATAGCATTTTATGTACATTAACACACCACGAGTTCTAGTCAACCAAAAATACACAGGAGGAACAGCCTAGAATTACTTCCAGCTCAAATACAAGTTTTCCTATGACCAAATATATCAAATTGCTGTAATGGCTCATTTATATACATATATATTAATCCTATCTTAATACAAAATATATACTTAAAAAAATAGAAATTTTAATTCTAGTTATTTTAGTTATGCATAATACAGTACGATATTCTGAATAACATAGCCAGCATACCCTGAAAAATATATAAGAGGAAATGAAAAACACTAGAGATACATCCTACACTAAGCCAGTAGCATAAACTTTCAATTTTAAAGACTGTTCTATTCCTGTAAATGATCCAAAAGTTAGGTTGTTGCTAGTGAAAAACTGGAATTTTTTTTTAAAAAAAGAATTCACCTTTCAGAAACAGATCCTATTTACAGGAGACTCCATCTCTTTATCAGTAAAAGATATAACAAAGAAGCATTTTTTTCTTCTTTAAGTGTATTAGAAACCAAAACAGAGCAAACTTTCAAATTAGTACACAGGACAATAGCATGGACTAGAAGAATTGTACTGTGCGAGTTCTGTGCAAGAGTTTGGGTATGCAAGTTTTTTTTAAAAAAAGAAAAAAGAAAAAAAAAGCAGCTGACTCTTACTCTCCCCCCTGCAAGATGTCTCCGAAGTGCTACCCAGGCTAACTGTACATAAGGATAAAACTCCTCTCCAATTTGGGGTTATTTCCAATCTCCAACCATGGAAGAAAACAAATACAACACGAAAAAATCACAAGCTCACTCACCACACCGTTGAAGCAGATAGTAGTACATCTCATCTCTATCACATTCAAAAAGATTTTGAGTTAATTCTACCAACTGTTCCAAAGTCTCCATCTTCGAAAAGAAAGAACATAGTTACACCTGAGCCCAACAACTTCTATATATGTGCACTTACCTGCTACACGCATTCAGCCAAAATAATTTCTGTTAAAGTACACAGCAGCATTTACACACAGCATTAAGTTCACTTCATCAGCTTGTCACACATCCTTTCACAAACATAGAAATCAAGCAATGAAATACTTCAAAACAATTTTTCTTGGACTATAATGACAGTGACATAGAAGACATCATACAAATCACATACCTGATTATTTGTTATACACTTTTTTGCAAACCACTGCAACCTTCCAGAGTGTGCTCTCAAACCAGGAGTCTGTAAAATATTTCCACAAGAAGAAACACGTTACTTGACATAGAACATTCCAAGGAAAAGTAAATTTCATCAACTCATAACAAAAGTTCATAATTTTTATTTGGTTTTTGAAACCCGAATGAAACGACAAGTTCACAAAAATCAAGTTAGGTTGCATTTATGAGAAATTTATAAAACCGCAGTCACATTATTCAAGACATTTTCCTTTTTGGTTGAACACTGCCAAAATAGGTGATTTAAAATGCACTTCAGATGAACTGAAATGTTAAATAATTCTTATCACCACAGTAATAGAGTGCTACTGCTATTATCCACAGCAATCCTTTGTATTACTCATGGTAAAGAATTACACTAAACGTTTCCAAACTTTGTCTTCACAATGAAATGTTCATATTCAACAGCCCTACAGTGCTTTGGCAACCAGATAACCATGCCTCTCAACTGCAACATCACCATTTGGTAGTCCTGTTCTGCCACTACCCTTTTTTTTTTTAACAGCTATTAATACCTAACCTAAAAATGATAGTGTTTTTAGAAAATTATTTATTACTGCTCAGCAAGAAAAAACAAGAATTTACAGAGCAGTAACTGTTACAACAGTAAAACGCTGCCAACTCAGATGTCAGGTATGCTAACTGTAAGGCAATTCCTATCCCAGAACAGAGCAAAGGCTTTCTCTTACATGGCTATTAATGTATAATAGTCAATACGCCATAGTTCTTTCTGTTATCAATTTTTCCAGGTTTGACAAGCCTCTGCTTATTCTTTTGTTGTTTTGATCAGACTGCAGCTACGAAATACAGATTCTAAAAAGGTTTCAATCTCTGGAAACTCCAGCTGGTACAGACTACCACAATGTGCTTTCTTAGCACCACAGACCATAATCAAAATATCAGTTCCTCCACTGAAATAAATTCTTAGACATAGAAAAATTCAAAGTTACCAAAGAAAAACATTACAGGCATGCCAGTACTTAAGTCTGATGCATCTGTAAAAAGATCTTTGTGCAAAGCATCCCATCATTTTCACTTCTTACCCTTCCCTCCCACAGAGTAACTGGATTTACTTTACACTCTTGTTTTAGCACAAGTATCATTTACAGAGAGGACTTTGCTTTTGTTTCAGGTGTCCAAATTCACATTAATACAGCTCAGAGTGATTCCAAGGAAACACCTGTTCATCCCTACAGAGAAAGACATATTGTGACTCTTGAAGGCCTTTAGCTGTTATTTTTATAAGAAATCTCTACCGTTTAACTTGAAGTGCAACTTCCAAAATTTCAACACTACTCCACAAAAGAGGCACTTTAAATAAAAACCTGTAAGAAATACTAAGTTCCAAAACAGTGGAAACAGTCATCATTTTAAAAGTCCATTTGCATTCTGTCTGTTAACACATTTTCCGTATTCTCCAAGCACAGAATTATTACCATTACAACTTTCTGAAACAAATCAGCACATACAAGAAAATCTGCACGCAAAACTTCAGTCAAAACTCAGAATTTGCTAAACATATAGGAAACAATGCCCTGCAGAGTAAATGTTATACCATATAATCCTACCAACCATCCAAACAATTTTATGCAATTATTTTAAGGCTTTTTTTTAAAAACAGAACATTAACTCCAGTTATTTAACATGGAGCACCTTCTCTACATATTGAACTGTACTATAAAAATAGTCTCAACCCAAGAGGTTACCTAAAAAAACGTGGCTTCTCAAGTATTCAAAACAGTATATATTAACAGTTTTGCTTTCCATGTAGTTGTTTCTTTCCAATTAGTTTTTTTTCCACAGTTATTTATGTTTATAGGTACCTGTTCAGTGCTTTTTTAAGAGCTACCAAGGAGTTTCACATAAAATATGGTGACAACTAAGTCAAGAATTAACATCTTACACAACAGGCTCTTGAAAATGAAAAAGAAGAAAGTGTGTTGCCTGCATTTGTAGCTAATCCTCTTTAGGACATGGCAAAATTCAAATGCTGAATTCACTTACAAGTTCCAATATCATTGCTGATCCGAATGCCAATGAACTCAACAGCTCCAAAGCTACAAACTTTTTATAGTAAATCCTTTCCTGTTCGGAAATGATTGATGTGTCTGTCACCACAAGGACAGCTGAGTTATACAACAGATATCCTTGTGCTTCATTTTGAAATTGAGAAGTGTTTTCACATACTGCAGGTCTCAATCATCAAAAGAACATCTAGGTCAGATTAACTAAATCTCCAGGGCTTGCCTGATAGTCCATATTTGTAGCTTATCCCTTACCATCTTAGGGAATTTTAAACATTACATTTATCAGAAAGCAGGCCTTTTACAATACAGCAGATGAAAACACAGAATAAAAAATAATGTAAGGAATAAAAAAATTTAAATAAAAAATGATTACTCTAATTATTCTTCTAAACTCTCATTTACAATTTGACCTTGCTTGTTTCAATGGACTAAAAAAATTGATTATTGAGTCTTAAGTGTTTTGTTGGGTTTAAAAAAAAATAATTCAGACATTCACTGCTTCAGAGACCGAAACAACTATTGAGAGTCTCAAGCAATTCATGCAACGTATAAACAGGGAGCTCTTCTGGCTTTTAGATTTTCTTGGAATATAAAACAGTTGTACTTTATGAAACTACACATCCATCTAGTTTGTTACTCTCTCTCTAATAGTGCCTACAGGATAAGATAAAATGACAGAAAAACCAGAAATACTTCCCCCTGTTTCTTCTCCAGACTAAGCAGAATTCATCTACTTCATCATCTCTCCCGTGGAAGCCATTCAATAGTTTTGATCATATTTGTTACTATCTTCCTGAGGCTCAGCATACAACCCTACCTTAATTTACTCACTGATTCTAAACCTTCACACACAGAAAACTAACTGGTGGGGGGGAATAAAAATTAAAAAATGCTGCTTTTTTAGAAAACCTCTTGCCAAGGTGCACTCAATCATGTGAATGCAACAATCCTAACACACTGAAAGCACTTGATTTGTTCTCCTCCTTTTAGAACCAGCCACTTCAGACAGGTGACAGAAGGAAAAAATCTTTTCTGTACCGGCATTTTTATTTGAGCTCATTTCTACTTACTACAGCTGAAAGAAAACAGTTTGCCTGGGAAAAGACTGACCTGTCAGAGAGGAATCTAATGTTTTTTCCAGATTTTTAGATAATGATAGAAATATTCAAGTTTCATTTACATCAATGTTCTGTAACTGTTACAGCTAATAGACCAACACTACAAATTTTAGCTTAATAACTCCATTTTTAAAAAGTTAGGTAATTTACGGAAGACACACGGAAAATATTTATTTACTTCTCTTGCCCAAAGCAACCATCTTTTTAAACATGAAACTTACTTAGAGAGAGGATCCACAAAACCCAACATACAGACCAGAAGCCCTGGGTATCGTTCAAAGAGGACTTTCAGAAATTAAGAGTTAAGAATGATCCAAAACAGTACCTATTTTGCTATAGCTGGCTTAGGATGTAAAATGATTTAAAACCCAGTAGAGTATTTTTTTTCATTTGGCATATACATGACATGAGATGGATAACTCTTGATTGACCCTTTCCACCACCATACATCTACAAACTACTACTGCGCACTGTTTGGCAAAATAATTGTTACACAACCTGGACAACTTATACTGTGAAAGACTTAAATAACTTCATTGTGAATAAAACACCAATTCTAACCATTACATTTTAACTCTGCCTTCCTTCAGCATTTTGTGCTTTATTTTAAATCCTTATACTTTCTTCCCAAAGTTCAATCTTTCTTGGAGAAACAGCTGAACAACCACCAATCCAAACCTATTGGAAAGAAACATGCAAATTTTATAAACGCCAACCATGCCACACTTTCTGATGGTATTTTTTGGACAGGTAGTTCCATTCATTACTCTCCTTGCAACTGAAGAAGCCAGTAATAATAAGAGACAGCTAACGCTGCTAAAGGAAGAAGAATGTTTCATCATGAGTTACATCAACAGCCATAACAGACTTATGCTACCAGTACCAGAACCAGTTACTGAGATTTAGATGCCAAAGCAATGTCTTGCAGGAAAATGCGTTACTTCTCCGAACAGACAGCCTTGAACAGACAGCTATAAGAACTGATGCATGTCATTTCTAACAGAGTTCTCTAGCATAAGCATCAGTGAATACAGAACACGTGATAGGAAGTTCTTAATTTAAAGACAGATTTTTCCCTGATTCCGCAAAAATGTCTATGGAAATCTCAGATTCCATGCAGCTTCAGTAGAAGCCCGGGGTATTTTTGCATGGCAGCTGACTTGAACAAAAGTTTTCTCACAACACAAACACTGTATGCTATGCTTGAATCTCCCCCTATGTTGGAACTCTTGGCAGAATTCCTCACTTTTTACTAAGCAGGAGGTGTACTGCTTAATCAGAAAATGAAAAGAATATCCAGGTATAGTTTCTATACCTTATGTAGCCATCTAAGTCAGGTTGGTAGATGAGATGGTTAAAATTATCTTACACTTCAGTTACATATTTACCTTGTTAAATATTCTTTCACCCTCAAGTAGCAATGCACTATTTTAAAAAGTAGCGATTAAAGCATTTACATCAAGGTTTTCTTAAAAATAATCTTGCATCTACGTTCCTATTTGTGAAACAAGTATACCACTTTGCTGTACTTCTTACAATATGTTATAAAGATAAAAATGTAAGTGAAATATCATAGTAGGATACAGAGAAAATATAGAACAATATTTTCATTATTGGCTATGAACATACAAACTTTCATGCAATAGTCCCAAAGGTTATAAAAGATGCAGCTTTAAAGACTGAGAGATGTAAAAAAAAATCTGTCCATCAAAAAGCATCTTTCCTGTTGCAATGGTATCAGCTATCTAGTAAAATGCATTACTTCTCTCTAGCTCAGCTTTCCTTTAAGTCATTGTACTACCAAGATGACACTAGAGCTACATCTGTATACGGCAGGTGATGGAGAGGAAACCTTTTCTGCAATTTCATTTCCCATCTTGAAAGAAGTGTAGCTCCTGTGGATTTCAAAAATTATTTTTTTTGGTGATGGCACAGAAAGACATCCTCATTCACTGCTCTTTCTAAGCAAAAGAAAACTTCATGAACTGCTTATAACCAAGATGAAATTTCTTTAAAAAATGAGAAAGTGCTTTTGTTCTTCGTAAATGATTTTGCCTAGAAATAAATATGACTAAGCACACATCAATTTCCATAATAGGGATTTCTTCAGTAAGAAGGTAATCTGAAACATTCAGACACTTCCATGACTTTTTGGGCAAGGGATAACTGCACAAAAGCTTGAATACAATTAAAGTTGTGCCTTCAGTACGAATATTTTTCATGTCTGATAATGAGGGCAAGTACTCTAATGCAGCACCAGAGCTTTGAAGGTTATTAATTGCTCCACTGCCAGTTATGCCTTGAAATCTACTCAGTTACAGTGTATTTGATATTTTATTTGGGCTACTAGATATTTAACAAAGGACAAAGGGACACACGCTTAATATTTAACCTCCCTAACTCTTCTGTTGGGAGCAATTATAATACAAACACATGTTCTACTTTCTGCCTACCCTACACTCACCGGATGGAGCTTATATCTACTAGGGTAATTTTTACATAAAAAGCAGCAGTAATTCATAATGAGAAAACACAAAGATTACAGTCTCCACTGAGAAAGTTTTTACTGTTGGTTTGTGGTTTGTTTTTTTTTCTGAAGTATGTATTTTTTAGTTACAGAGTTCACTGACTTTACTAACAGAATTACTATCTGTTGAGTAAATAGTCATGATTTTATTTATTTCACTTGAAACAGGAATATATGCTGGTTTATGTTATGCAGACATTGAGGAAAATGTAAGGCAAGTTGATTATTTTCCAAAAACGCCAAAATAAAAATTAATAGGAGCTTTACAACTTTAGCATTCCTCAGGAAAACCAAGACTACTATATGAATATTGGAATATTCTATAGCGATCAGTAAGATTTTCAAGATAATTTAAGTAATGAAGTACTACTACAAAAAATCATTAGACAATAAGAAAGCTTCACAACTACAAGAAAATGTGAAATCAAAACCCTGCTCAAAATAAAATCCTCAAGAATGTTCTAGACTCAGCAAAAATTTGCTCTTTGCATTGGAATGTGGTTTTATGCTGCATAATGAACGAAAAGCAGCATTATAAAACTCAGTAGCATCTTCCCTCTAACACAAAATCCCTGGAGCTAAGAAAGGATGTGTCGGTCTTGCCATGATCCCCGATTCGAAACATGTTACCCTCTCCCTTTCTGGAAGGAATTTGTTCAGCAGTCATCTCCTTTACCAAACTTACTTATCTGAAACATATTCCTTTTGCTTTTTTTTAAGAAAGCGGGACTTAAAAATTTCTAAATAATGTGCACTGAACTAGTAAGCACCCTTTTATTAACCCATATGCACACATGCATGGACACAAAATCCAACTTAACTAATAGCTGTATGAGAATACAGTTTCATAAGGAGATGTAATGCTTTTTATTAGACTAATAAGACTTAACAGTAATAATAAAAATCATCTTTTCTTGTAATTACAGGGCTTGCATACCTAAAAGCTCTTCAGCCTTTCCCCTCCCTCTCAGTTGTATACAGTTACTCTAATAAAAGCTATTACACCCCCTACAAACTATTCCTCAGGCTCAGATCACTGTTATCTAATACAATTTGCATTCCATATTGTCAAACATTTGAATTTTGTTCCAATCACCTCCACTCTTTTCTTAACAGAATCAAATATAAGTCTTTGTAGGTGAATTCAGAGACTAGACACAATCATCACTAAATTACACACCAAAAAACCCCTTAAATCCTGCTGTCACAAATCAAGAAAGCATCTTCTCCCCACAGTTTATCTCCAGCACAAAATCAGCAAGACTCAATTTTATGAAGTAGACAAAAAAAAAAAAGCAATCTAGATGAAAGAAGGTTGTAATCTCTCAATATCAAGTAGAAATATTCTCATTGTTTTTATGGTAGATTAAATCCAATGGCAACTGGTATCTTGAGGTCTGCTGACAGTGGATGTCACAATTCTTTGCTTAAATCTATTTACCTCCTAAATTAACTTGGCATCTGTTGATAGATATATTCCCGTACACTAAACTCACCCAAAACAGTTCTTTTGTCAGGTCTTGAATTTCAGCAGCAAATGTTTTTTCTTACATTTAGTCACATTGGAACACATTTCATGAAAATATTTCACAACTATTTGTCCCTCAATTCTTCACAAAAATGTTTTGAGATATGCAATATATGGTATATTTAACTATGAAATATAAATGATGTATTTACTATGATAGAGGAATACAAGGAAAGTATCACAATTAAAATCTGGCTAATAGAATTCTGAAGCCAAGCATTATGCACTGCCATTTTGAAGGAAGGTTCCTCTAGTGGCAGCAAACTTGTACAGGTTGGTCTTTTACTAAAAATTTTTGCCATACAGTTCTAAGATCTTTCCCTCTATCTGAAATACAATAATCCCTTCTTAGCCTTCATCTCCTGTAAAACTAAATGAAACTTTGTAAAACAAAGCAGAAAAAACAGCTTTTACTCTTTCATTCAAGGAACAATTTTCATTTAATAGCTGATGTGATTTGATCTAGAAAGATTTCAGGAAGCATCTGTCAAACAACAAAAGACAGCTGAATCTACCAACTCCTAGTTCCTATCAGAGGAATCCATAAGCTCCCAACTAAAAAGGACTGATTTGATACCGTGTTTTTTTAATGTGGTGCTTGTTTTGCCTTTTTTTTTTTTAACCTAAACTATATTTCATTGGACAGCAAAATACTTAAGGCGTAATTTTATTAATACAGTGCAGAAATGGATTTCACATCACTTTAAAATCTTGCATACTTTAGGCATAGGTGTCAAGTGTTCATTTCTACTTCACGAACATGGTTTGGACTTTCACCAAGCAGATTTATAGATGGGCTTGTCTGAGCCTCTTCTGCAGAACTTAATAAGTCTTGTAACTCTAGTTACAAGCACTTAATAAGTAACTCTTGTAACCAGAAAGAGCCAAGCATGGGCACACCAATTTAGAAAGCATTTTGATAACTGCATTCAGCTTGAATAATAAATCAAGGAAAAAGTAGATTCTTTTAAGGTGGTGTAACATTCCTTTTTTCAATTCTGACTCTCCTGGATGACCTCCACATCAGCCCAGCTACCAATCATCAGCTCGATCAGGTTAACAAATTTGCAGTCAACAACTGCAGAAACAGAAGGGAATTCCAGTTGTCCAGTTCCAGTGAGAAGTAAAAAGCTGTGGATTGGAAGGATTTGGGCAACTAGGCTCCAGAAAAATCTCTTACATCTATATACCAAACTTAAGAACACTAAGCCAAGCAACTATTCCAGAATATCTGATCTACTACCTGGAGCAACATATGAAGAATTACATAAGACCCTTTCTCCAGGAGAAAATCTGACTAGATATTTACAAAATAAGGCAGCACTGCAGAAGACAGGTAAAGAAAACACTTTCCTAGAAAGTACATTTTCCCTAGTCTTATTTATTGAAGAGTCACAGCCCTTTCTTTTAGCCTACATTAGTCTTAATATAGTTTAATTTAGTTTAAATAAAGATATATTGACTTAATTTTCTTTTTCCTTTCCTGTGGAAAACAAAATTGAAGGGAAAAAAAAAGACAAACTACCTTTCCAAGTAAGGAAAAAAATCTTATGTAACTAGTGCTAGATTTGATGACATAAATGTCATACCGTGCCATCCCAAGGGAAAGAAAGCTACTTTGTGACCTTACGGCAAAGGGAAAGAAGAGAGATGTGCCAACTTGACAAAAGCTAACTCATCAGTTGAGGTGCAATTAAAGACTGAAGACTAAATCATGCTTTGATGTACTGTAGCACCCAACAGTACAACTTTTTCCTGGTGGAAAGCATCTACCAGCACATTCATCTACAAGCATAACTGCAAGGCTCAGGCATAGCTAGAATAAAATAGATTTTTATTTTACAGAGAAGCCAAGGCTACGTCATTTGGAGGTATTGTCTCTAGGAAAGGCTTTCTTCTCTAGCTACCTGCCACAGAACAAATGAGAGCAGACCTTCAAAAGCTTAACAGGGCAGTCAAACAACACTGCAAACTGTTAGCTCTCACCAACCGAACTCTGTGAAGCCTTAGAATTCAGTTGCATTTACCCCCTCCCAGTCTTTTCCCTCACAGCTTTTCTTCCACTTGGCATCGCTTCAGAAGAGAGACTCACACCAAACTAGTACATGCTTTAGTTTACTCATTCTAGTATCGGTCAGGTCTCATTTCCTTTCCATTCACCTTTCGTTGTCTTTTATATTGTTATTCTCTGCTTAGTTTTGCTGTCCCTTCCAGCAAGCAGATGACTTACAAAGCTTTCAGCTTTTTTGTTATGATAACCCACAACACGAGCTTTTTTATATGTAGGTACAGCACACTTCTGACTGAATAATGTACATACACAACTCTGACCTAATTTGTATCATCTCACTCAAATCTTACCCTTCTTCCTTTCCCACTATTGTGACCCAGTTGTATTTTACCTAAGACTGAGACTTAAGAGTTATTTTCTTATTTCTGAGAGTTTGAGTTTTAAGTTTTTCAAAGCAGCAAGTTTCACACAGGTAACTAATGTACCTCTGATTTCTAAAATTTCAAGAGCAAGCAGAGGTAGTGGTCTCCAGTGAGAAATACACCACAGAAATGACCATATCCTCCACAGTCTTCCTTTCCTTAGCTCCTAAGGACACTTTTTTGCAGCTTCATTACTATCCTTTTACATACTCCTTTTAAATCCATAGATACTTTCAAAATGATATCACTAAAATCAATTTGCCATCATATATAGCAATAAAAAGTATAATACTGAAAGGTAATTTTTGTCTAATATGCAACAGCATCTAAATTGAGAAAGCAGCACCAATTAATCACCTTCACTGAATATTATTTCACAAGAAAGGAAACCAGAAAAATAATATGAGATGACCAGCAAGAGAAGTAATCTAGTAACTAAAACCACTGGACTAGAGAAAAGGATACACATGCACCTTGTATTCTATATTCTACATCATACTGATTAAGCCTTTGACTTCCCGACATGCAACAAAAGCAAAAAATAACTTGTTTATGGCTTAAAAAAAACCCACAGCTATTTTCTTCAACAAAATACCATTTTTAATTTGGGTTCCTTTTCCCTCTCTTGCGGGGAAAAAAAAAAAAATCTTTGAAAATACTTAATATGCTGTTGTATAATAAAAGCAGACTTAAAATATAACACAACCTATAGCAATTGATTTTGTCCTTTTTATCCACTGGTAAAATACATGCATACTAGTCCTAGCCAAATTGTTGTACTCTTAAGAATTACAGAACTTAAATCCTCTTTCTCAAGAGCATATATGAAGCTCTAATTCATACTTGATGGAAGTTAGTAAGAGCACAAAAATCTACTTTAAATAGCATAAAAAGCAAGGAAGCTTTCACTCAGGCTCCAGATATTACACGTTTAGATTTATGCCTAAATGTCTGTTTGTGGTTACTAATAATTTATGATCAATCACCAAATACTGAATATTTGCAAAGATAATTTGGCACCTGTTAAGAAAGTGACAAAAGTTTCAAAGCTCCAACAATTTGATAATTTGCTTACTATCCTATTAATGACTGCTGAACTGTAGCCACCAAAATAAGTTTGGGGAAATTAAACGACAGTAGCAAAGAAACAGCAGCTAAATAACACCAGGTACCACTTTTATTCATTTAGCTTTGATTCTACTTTAATTTCAGATTTCATCCTCTTACCTCCTACACATTTTAATCACTTTAAAAAGAATTCCTCAGTACCGTCTTCTGTCAGATACTGGTACTTCTATTCTATTCGAAGACTCTGAGCTCCAAAAAGCCCTTCCAGAATAAAAATTTCAATACTTCAAAATTGTGCTTAGCAACTTCCACATTCTTTCCAGCAGGACGGTATTGTTCCACCACAGACAAACAAGCAGATCTTCAGCTAAGACTTTTTACAGTGCAAGAATTCTATTAGATAATTTAAGCAGGGATAACTTCATTTGAGATATTCTACAGGGGAATTAGGAAGAAAGTGTACTTTGCCTTAGGAAGAGAAACACCAAAAAGACTGGGTTACAGAGTTGTGTATCAACATAACAAAAATAGATGAGGAAAAACTATTACTTTTTCTGCAGGAAGCCTCCTCCCACACATTAACTGAAAACTTATGCAGCATTTTAAACACACAACTGTGTTAAGAAGAAAAATAATCACAATCTGGGCAGACTCTGCAGCTGCCCCTTTGACTTATCAATTTCAGTAAGCACAATTTCAATCAAGTCTAGATAAAATATACTAATCCTAAATAGACCAAGTTTGTCACCTACCACTTCCTATAAGCTGCTTACTATCCTGAAAAAGAGAGAGACAGAGAAGAAATGCTAAATTAAATGCCAAACAGTAGCAGACAGCGCTTGTTTGGCTGATTAACTTGTAGACAAGCATTACAAATAAATCTGAGCATGGTCTGCAGCAAATTAAATTCCAGTGCTTTTAAGAACAAAGAATTCCTTCGGAAAGAGGATTAGCAACTTTACACCCAGGAATGACAGTTTAATTTAATTGTTCCACAATCCGATATTTAATATGCAAATATCATTTTGATATATAACAGCGAATTTGAAAAAGTGAGGAAACAATTTCAACATACAACAAGACTGTGTCTCTTCTGAACTGTAATTATACAGAATAAAGCTGGTTGAGGCTTTTTTTTATTATTGGGATTGAATTCTATTAACGTGAATCAGAACAAGTCTAATGAAAGGTTAAAAACTTTAAATGTTTCTAATTAACAGTCTAAATAGCTGCATGATTAGAGTACTAGAGTTAAAATCCCACCTCAATGACCTTCCTGGCCTCTTTGTATTTTCCTGTTTGCAAGAAGGCGAAGAAGAGATCATAAAGAGCCATCATGTCACCATACTCTCTGCTTATAAAATCTGAAACTAAAAGAGAGAATAAAACTTATTCATTTACTAAATATATCGAAGCATTTTAACACACAGATCAGATATTCTTAATACTAATATTTTCCACACAGCATAAAATTCCAAGAACAAGCTACAGGGATATAAATTTTGAAACACAGGGAATGATGACAACGTATTACTTAATTTGTTGTAGGTTTTGCAGTTGAGCATATTCAAAATATTTTGTTTATTTGCACTGTATTTCGAATTATGATCAACAAAACAGACTATATATTGGCGTTCTCTTCTAGCAGAGAGTGAGGATATAGGATCTCTTAACTGCACAACTATCTGTAAAACAGATGTATTGTTCTACTATTGTGTTGTGCTACTACTGTTTCTTAATGGTAACGTACCTATCTACAACAAGCATTAGCACTATTTTTTGAGAGCTCATGCTGTATTAACATTAGGGTTCCTCTACACTTACAATAATATCATCTTTCGACCTGAAGGTCTTCAGTGTCATTTTAAGCACTTTAAAGTTACACATATGAAGGTAATTGGTTTTTTTTCCTTTCACTTGAAAGAAATTATTTACAAACCCTGGAAGACAAGCCTCCAGAAAACACTCCACATAGTCAGACAGCATTTGACTACATGCAACTAACCCTTCTGCAGAAGATCAGCATCTCCTTTTTCTATCAGTCTGCAGTAGATGTTATGAAGCTGAAGAATTTTACCATACTTCTTATAACAGTCGATTAAAGCTTCCAGGGCTGCAGGCATGTCATCCCTTGTGGAATGAAAAAAAAACCAAAGAATAAAACCAATCAATAATTATGATTGAGGTTAAACCCACTGCATTCTTCAAAATTTCGAAAAAAATTTATTTAGCAGTCTATAATACAAGAGTGTATTCCCCCCTCCCGTATTCTATGGTTATTTTTAAATAAGAGGTAGAGTTTTCCTACAAACAAATATCATGTATGCTTGACAGCCACAGAAATGAAAACAGAACTACAGCATTATGCTTAAACATCTTGACTGTATAATTTGATTCCATGACCACTGTTGACTAGAAATTAAGCAAAGGTGTGACGGTTTCTTTGTAATACCACATAAAATTCAGTTTGTGTTTGAGTTCTGTTTTTTCTTGTTAATAATTAATATTGTGCACATTATTCTCCCTCCAAATGTCTCTGTATAGAAATTTTCAATTTTTAAGCTCTTTAAAATTTTTCCACAGCACTGTTATTTAAGTATAGTTCTCCAGGAGTTAAGTAAGACAACCACAGCTCTTTAGATTGCTCTATACTCATTTTAGAACTTCACAGACTATCTATAAATAATCTGTTTATTTCCATTTCATCACAATTGAATGATTAGCATTTCTCAATTACACATAAAGGTCAGAACCGAATGTATACTTTCTGCAATAAAAATGTAGCTCTTGCAATTAATTCAGCAATATATTGTTACCAAAATGTATCCATGTCACCTAGAGTCATGGTACTAGTAAAATAGTACCTGAGATGCCGACTTCCTTAAATGTACTTATTCAGGAGCCTTGGAGCAGTAAATAACAAAATTGAAATATCATACTTGTTACTGGTATCTCAGTCCTTTCCTGTATTTTCCCCTACCTATACAGTGTTAACACTGTCAGAAGTATACATGGTTAAGAGGCAAAACTCAACAGCCATAAAAACAATGAGATCTGGAATTCAAAATAACAACAAATACATTTTAACATTCCATACTGTGCAACTAACAGAAATAATCATCTGCTGCAGACCTCAAAAACTTACAACCCAACCTAAAAAAAACCCAAAGAAAACAAAAAAAACCACCCCAAAATGAACAGAGGACAACCACTGAAAAAAATGGTAAAATAGTATGTGAGGTTCTTTGAAGGGGACGGTTTAAACTGAAATTGAAAGAAACCAAGATGACACACACAAATCATAGTAAGTAGCTAAACAGTTAATAAGACTGAATTTTAGATTTCAAAGCTGACCAAATAAAGGATGGTGGAAGTATCCAAGAGGGGAAAAATATTTTTAAAATCACTTTGCAGCAGGTCAAGGCCATAATAAGAAATTCGACCTGAAATAATAATTTTGTAGTCCTGAAGCAACTTTATTATCGAACAGCTGAACCTTAACAAATTAAGATATTACTGTTAAAACAAGCCAAATTCAGGTGTCCCCTCCTCACATTGCCTTTCTTCTGCAGCACAAATTTTGCTTTTGCAGAGAACTATCCAGACGACTACACACTACTATCTTCACCTAGGCTAATATTTTAAAAAATTTCAGAGTAAAGCACAGAAAAATTATTTTTGTTCAGTAATACTGGGATTCTGAAAACGAACCGAAGATGGTGGATTTCTACCTTATCCCCCTTACTGAGCCCTGTTTACAGTGCATCTTCTGGCACCCCATGGAGTCATTTGAATTTTTGTCATTTGGGGTGAAGACTAAATTACAGGTTAATTTCAAAACTGCAAGTAGATGTTGCAGGCTAGATTACTGTCATAAAAGAGAAATACTATAGTAGTCACCACAGACAGATATAAAGCTTTCTATAATCAGTATTTTTCTCCTGCTTTAGATGCAAGTTCAGTTAACATCTGAAAAAAAAAAAAAAAACGAAACACCAAACAGTTTTACAGAAAGCTACTCGATTTCGAAGGAGGCACAACAACATTCACACATTCAAATTAAAGTTTTCGGTGAAAAATGTAGCTTTTCAGCATAGTATTGTCTCAGCCGTATTCCTAAAGGATTAAAGCGACTGTTTTTAGGTCAAAGCTATCAATAAATGAATGAATAATTGGAATGTCATTCAAACAGGAACATTAACAGTTTTCTAGTCTCTAAATGTATACTTCTGAAGGCATTAATACCGCATATGCACAAAAAAAAGGTCAGCAAGAACTGAGATAACAAAAATTAAAATACTGTACTTGTTACTGCTCCTGCCCAAAGGTGCCTGAATAAGGTAGTATCTCACACACTAATTTACAAAAATTTGCTTTGAATCTATCAAAATCCAATACATTTGCATTATATTTGCATTTTTCAGTTGCATTCAAGCAATAAACCCATCACCTGCAGTTTATTAGAGAATGGGGATTATAAAACAGAAATGACAAAACTGGCAACAACTATAAAACGATAAAAGGTATAGAAGTTCAGCCTCTACAAAGAAATTGTTAGCACTACTACTGCAAAGAAAAAAAAAAAATCAAGCTTATCCCTAAGTTAATATGATTTATTCAACACCCACAGTATTTCGTGTCACAAACTGCAGTTAATGCCAAGTAAGCATCAGCAACTACGTTTGTAAGCAGGTTTTACAATCCTGTTAGAAAAGGAATGAAAACTAGAAACTTGCTGTAGGCTTCAAGTTTCAGTATAAGTAACATTAAAATGTTCCTTGTTATGACTCACTAAAGTACAAAAAAAACCCCCAAACAAACAAAAACTGCGCAAAGAAACAAGATTTTCTATATTTTAAAAAAATGCTATTTAGACATAAGGATTTTAAGCTAACAAACAGCCATGACTGGAAAATATGTGGCAGTCTTTTTGTACAAACCTATGTATGTCAAACATCCTTTTATTTTCCCAAAGGATACTTACTACACTACTATATTAAAGGCCTGGTCCAAAACTACTGTTTAGTTAATATCGATCAAGCAAAAAAAAAAGAAATAAAGCCCCTACACTCGTATCCATGCTGGAAAAATCTGACTTGCAGTGTCAGTCTGGACAATAGTATTTAAAATGCAAACACCAGTGATCCGTGCTTCCTTTTGCATTGGCCAGATACTACAGCTTTAAGCCACTCACAAATATTATCTGTTTAGGGATAATACCTGTTCCACCTAAAGATTAGGTGTATTTCTCCCTCTCTTTGAAACTTCTTTTAAAAAAAGGTATACTATTATTTTTAAATGACAGAAGGAGCCTGGGTCATCACTGCATTAAGTTTGGCCCTTACATAATCCCAGAAGGGTCCTACTTCAGCATTATTTTCCAGCCCGATGCCAGGGTTAAGTGTAATGATATCTTCAGATTTGTTTGGCTTCTGCTTAGGATGCCTATGAAGCCCAAGATAGTAGGAGCACAATCTCCCAAACTCTATGCGTGGCCAGTTTTACTCACACAAAGCTATTTGAAGAGACAAAACGACTCGGACACCCGAGTGTTTGCAGAACACACTGCGTAGCAGGACTGGCTGTAACATGCACAAATGTAACATCCCCTGCAATCTGAACAAGCCACTCCCCTCCTGCTTCAAGAAGGTAGCACTAAATCTAACCCTTTTGCTTGTAATAAACAACTTTCCCAACCAGAGAGTCTGCCTGATAAAAATAAGACTCCAAATATTGATTTTAATTGGAATGAAGTGCTGCAACATTATGCATAAAGCTTTAGTGAAGTGGCAATTTACCTAAGGGGTTTACTGATTGAAAAGCTCTCAAACCTGAAATCACTAGAGAGGTAGAAAGAAAAAAGGGACTCTCTGAGGTGGGGGTGGAGGCTAGACTGGTAAAACAAATCCCTCTCTACAAATCTGAAGCAGATGTTAGTGTAGAGGGAAGTCAATTCAGCAAGGTACAATCAGCTTTACAAAAATTATTCTGTTAAAAGAGAGCGGGGCTCTTGAAAGAGCTAAATGTTTTTCTGTTCATTTGCCATACTAAGGAATCTTCAAGGAGACTGGTGTTGCAATTACAACTAATCCTCCCCAAAAAATTAACTGTGTTGAAGGCTTTGTAATTTCCCTAGGTACAATTTAGCTGTCACTTACTTTAAAATTTACTCAAACATGCGTTCCGAACAGCACTAACTTCACATGTCAAGTGCTTTCCAGCCAATTGAGTCTAAACTGGAAGTCGGTGTTAAACAACTGAATGATTAGACAAGATAGCTCATTTCCCTGCTCTTTTGTTCAGAATAAAATGCCACATTTACATTATCAGACTCAACAGGATTTTCTGACAGAGGGAGAAAAAATCCTAGTGAACACTGTCCGTACCAAGCACATGAAGCCTGTCATTTACCAATCATCCTTCAAAAAGCAATAGCCATGAATGTAACTTAATTACGACCCAACGATCCTTGACGAAAAATCATCTTATCACTGTCCTGTCCCCATAGGGCAAATGAGACACTTTTGTCCTTTGGCACTGACGATGCTAAATTCCTAATTGCAATAATGGAGTAAGAGAGCCAAACATCCCTAATTTCGTTGCAACACGCACAGAGTTTTAATACAAATATTTGAAATAAAGCCGATAAAAACCAGAAAAAAGTCTCCCCACTAGAGATACTTCCCCCCAATGCCAGAAATATCACCTAATCTAGAGAGATGACTATTTGTAAAAGTATATTTCAAATCCACTTAACTTCCATGAGCTAAAGATTCATCTACAACAAAACTAACTCTGAAAACAACAGAAGAAAGATTTCAGGGCACTGCATTCACACTGTGTCTACTACATAAGAAACTAAACAAAACAGGTTTGTATAACATTAATCACAAGCTAATACAGTGCTATCCAATAAAGCACTATGTGCTAAAATACATAGACTATTTTTAAAGAAACACAATTCAGCTATAGCCTTTTGAGCATTTAAATTACAGATATTAACTGCTTGTGTTCGCTGACTTAAAACTACAACACATTTTGTTCATACAGTCTGTAACATAAGGTGTTCACAGTCTACTTGCAAATTTTCTTCCCTCTGCTTAAAAGCAGTTCTGATGTAGTGAATTAGTAAATTTCAAACCTGAAGACTTTTTCTGCTGATTCTTTTCTCAGAGGTGGTATTATTCAACCAGAGCAAAACCATACTTATGTCAATGAAAAGACAGAAAACATACCCAAATTTTTAAGACATGTATTCCTATTTTTGGTCGCACAGAGGTTGGCTTGTGCAGCTTTCTTAGAGGACAAAGAAAAAAAAAATAAAATCAAATTAGTGGATACAGTAACTACTGTATCACCTGTACTAGGTTTACCATAAGCCCAGGAGCAGGTTAGCTTCGTAAATCTTTCCAGTTTTGTAAAATGGCTCATGTTCACATAGGTTTCCCCTTATAGTTGCTAAGAGCCAAACCCACAATTCTTAAAATCTAAGATATTTTACATGGTGTAAGTAACATAAACTTTTCCAATTATTAGCAATTGGGAGAACCAGTTAAAAAGACATGTTTTAAGAAAAAGTACAAGTTCTTTACAATCTTGCAGATTTTAGAAACTAAAATTTTTGTGATACTGTCCAAGGCAGGTTTATCACCTTGAATGACAAATCAAGATTCTAAATGTGGACTGTCTCCATTTTTAATTAGATTTCACCATCTTGAGAAATTGTTCAGAGTCATAAAAAAAAATCCTACTACTAAAAGCAGGAGATGGTTCCCCTTAAATTTACTCAGGGTAAAACAACCCAAGATACTATGGAGTTCTCTCTCTAGCTACTTCAGCTAAACATTTCTCCAGATACTAAAGGCAAAATGCCAATTCTACTAGAATAGTAATTTTTGTTAGCTTTTGTCAAGTTAGACTATTCATCATCAATAACTGTTTTCTTTTCCACGCTCTGTTGCAAATTGTCACTTTTAACATGCACTAGGACTTAGTAAGAATTTCAGAATATTTAGGAGTAGGTATAGAGAAAAGGGGTAGGTGAAAACATTTTACACCTACAATTGTTAAAATCTTCAAAAGCAAATCACAGATTCCTTTATAAGCAATTAAAAAGTTTGAAAGAAATTAAGAACACAAACCACCAGTACAGCCACTGCTATGGAACTTTAAAAAATACCCCAAAGCTAAATTTCAGAGGAATGGGGACGACCTGCAGGTAAATAATAGCATTTCAGCATGATACTTAAGCTGTAGGATGGCAAACAGCAAACACTACTGCTAAAAAGAGATGACTAACACTTATTTCAGTCACCTAAAACTTCTGAAAACTCTTAGCATTGGCAAGACACACAAAAAATAAATCCGTGAAATCCAACTATTCCTCCCAAGCAAATAATGTGGAAAAAGCTTCCCCCTTCTGTTCCATCTAACACTAGAGAGGAAGCAAGTCTGTACACATAAGGTGGCAAAAAAACATATAAAATGATCTTACTTCGAATTGTATTTATATATTATTCAAAAAGTATCAAGAGTTACACAGGTGTGTACAACAGTGACTTGTACCCATACAATCCCACAATCATAGAATGGCCTAGGCTGGAAGGGACCTTAGGAGATCATTTAATCCAACCTCCATGAATATTGAATTACTTTCTCCCTTAAAAATCTAGTCTTGCCAAAAGTCCCTTTATTAAAAATAACTTTCTAAAAAAAGTTTTACCAAACATTTATAATACAAATGAATGTGTGATCACTAAAAGAATGCTCTTCACTGTCTCTCTTTGCTTCTACACATACTCACATCTTTATTTACATCATCATGTACTACTTCAAGTGAAAAGAACCCAAGCAGCACCATGTACAAACTTGCATGTCAACGTGTATAAAGCAATTATGTGAAATGCAGCTGCTCCTACTGCACACAGCAAAGCGTATCAGATCTTTTTCCGACACATTAGTTACATATGATTGCAGTTAATTTACTTTCATAAACATTTGTCTTGTGATGTAACCAAGGCAGTGTCGCTGGCTGAAAAGACATACACTAGATTCTTAACTGTTGACCACTACACTAAAACACCACTTTCAGAAGAGAATGTACATGCATCTACCATGAGTTACATCTTTTTGACAAGAATTTTGAACAGAAAACATTATATAGACCTCGCACACCCAGAATACTTACAAGAACTAAAAAAAGCTCTGCATGTTAACATAAATGTTAAAGTGCATCTTCAAGGCTGACTTACATGATATTATGAAAAAAACACTTATTTCATAGATACTACATTTAAGCCAAGAACATTGCATATACAGGAATCAAAGTGCAAGAAACTGATCAATCACTTTAGCTGCAAGAGATGAAAATATAGCAACTACAAAAATTATGTAAAAAAATAAAAGGACTGTGCATACAGTAAAGGAAGTAAAAAAAGGGACTCTTCTCTCAGTTTTAGTAAAAAATTGTTACGTAGCTCATCCGTACATTAACTCAAATATTCTCCGACACAATGAAAATTTATGCAAAGAAACATGACACATGGAATTACCGGTACTTCCTGCCAGAATAAATGTAGGAACTTCCTTTCCTCTATTAAATGGTATTACAAGTATTTATGGAGAGGAAAAAAAAAATAAATTGCAACAAACCAAACAGTACTGTATTTGAATTTTAAATTCAGCAACATAGCAGTCTATTGGCAATACCATCAAATGATTTGGATTACCTGAATTAAAAATATTACAGTGTTCAACAACTGCCCTTCAACTCACCTGAGACATATTGGATGGCACATAACTATCCAAGCAAAATAACATTGTTTTGATGGGAAAACACTCACTACTTAAATCACAAGAGCTGAGAATATACCTATCACGCTCTGAATAGCAATCTTGTCAAACAGACTTTAGAATCAACTAATTCATAAACATATTCCAATATACAGCCACTTCATTTCTGATGCGCCCGTAAAACACACTCGTCATTCCCAGAGACCACAATGTGATGTGTAATTGATTAAAACAGACCTATCTAACTTAAGAAAACATATTCATTACTATGAATGAATATAATACTTTAGTATTATGTGTGCACGCATGCGCACGTTTATGTGCGCGAGCACTTTCAAACACGTATGTGCAGCTGTGCCAGGCATAAGCAGGTCAAACAACACCAATACCATATAATGACTTGTTTCATCTGAAGCCCAAACATAGCTTACTTTTCAAGGTGAACTGTAATCAGAGGGGAATGAAGGACAGCGGTTTCTGCCAACCCCAGGTTCACAATGGTCTCGTGCAAGCGATTCACTGTTTCAACTTCACCTCTCGTGGCAGCAGCATTAAGAATGCGGAGAAAAGATGCAACTGTTCTGTCTGAGATAGGAACATCCTTCTCTTTCATCTCCGTTAGAATGTTAATAGCATCTACAACGAAACAACACAAAAGACCCTTAGGTAATTTCATGT